>NC_089849.1:19285565-19585565 GCF_035609145.1 Eleutherodactylus coqui | reverse complement strand
ACAGCTAGGCACAAATTGCTATGTGATGTAAGGATAATAAACGGTGCCTGTCAGGGCCAGGCTGCCGCCTACCTGCTGATTACAAACATTTTTTATCTTATTTTCTTAATATCAGTCACTAGATAAATGTCTTACTCCGTCTTATACTGAGCTGCAATCTGTTGGATTTGATTCTGAGTCTTGTACATAGTATGGGGCCAAAGGTATTCCATATGTAAGTGTATAGTGTACACCTGTACAGCGTCATATGAAGAGCTCATAGTCTGATATCACACTGCCAAATATTCACACATTCCTTAGGAAATATAAGGCAGTTTTGGCTTTATACAGCACCTATGCAGATCTTTGCATCTCCATGGTAACAGACAACAAATTGCGTGCCGCCACAAAGCACTATGGTGACGCCATAAAGCAATATGGTGAGCGCTAATTTTATTATTATTATTTGTGGCTGGCAATTAATTGTGATTTGTTTTGTTCGGACGCCAAATGCCCTTGGGCACAATTTGTAGTTGTGAGTGGTGAGGTGTGGAATAATACACAGAGCCGGATATTTAGCTTAAATTGCTGTAACCATGATATATTAAATAAGGCAGTGAGATGAGGTTTTCTTCACCACTTTCAGTGCATAATAACTGATACACAAATTGCAACAATGTAGACACCTGTGTCTAACTCATTTATACGCTGGGAGCTTACTCTGGATTTCTTCTCTCTATCCTTCTTTGTATTTATATCTCTTCATTTCTTTATCTCTCTCTCTCTCTTCATAATTACATCTCTTTTATTTTCCCTCTGTTCACTGTCAAAGCTGTCTCTCCTTCTCAGTTACTCATGGTTTCTCAGATTTCTCCCTTGTTTCTCTCACGGGTGATCTCTGTCTCTTTTCACTTCTCTCTCCTGCCTGGCACTTTCTTTTCTCCTGTTGGGCGCTTCTTTTTTTCTGGCGCTCTCTGTCTCTACTCTCTGGCACTTGCTTTGCCTGGTGCGTCTCACTCTCTCGCTCCTGTGACCGTTGTCTGGCTATTTATCGTCTGTCACCTGACCAGTTTGTCTGCAGCCAATCATAACCTATCTGGTTGCTAGGTTACCTGCACCCCTTGTGTAAACTGACTCAGATTAAACCCCTAGGGCCAGTTATTATATTGCCGGTCCCCATAACTAAGCAGTGCTATGTACTGCCTGTTTCCAGGCCACTACAAAATCTTTTTTATCCTGTAGTCATGCACTATTTTACATGCCTTCTCCTTCTTGCTAACCTACCAGGAGGCAGATTGGAGTGTTGTGGGATCGGGCTACACAGAGTTTGTTTTCTGTCACCATGGACATGCATAGATCTGCATAGGAGCTGCATACACAAATGCGTAGGAAATCTTTAATAATAACTTACTTCGTTATTCAATTTGGATGCATTTTAGCCAATTCCATCCACAGGTTGTCTGTGATGATGTAGCAGTGATACCAGAGAGAACCAATAGACGAGGGAGGGTGGGGGTGCTGTTTCTAGAAGAAAGTGGACTTATTTTTCTTATTGCCTGGAAGAGTCTGCATAGCCTTTAAAGGTTGGAAAAACCTGGCTGCTTTCTTCCAAAAACAGCACTCTCTCCTTTCATCTTCCCTCCTCTCTTTCATCTATTCCTATCCTCTCTTTCTTTCATCCCTTCCTCCACCCTCTCTCTCTTAGGCCTGTTTCACATGGGCGACGCGATATCGCCACAAGAAAATCGCAGCAATATCGCATTGGTGGTCTATGTGATATGGCTGCAGTTTCTAGCAGTGATATCGCGATTTTGTGTCACTACAAAGTTGCGTGACTTTGTAGCGCTCTTTTGCTGGATTTTTTGGAGGGGCTTGAAATATAAGCCCTACCCTGAAAATAAGCCCTAGCTGCAAACAAAAAAACAAATACATCACCTAAGAAGCACTGTCAGCTCCACTGCGTCTTCTCTACAGTCCTCGGCACTTGTTTTCAGGCATCTCTTTCTGGTCAGGGATTTGAAAATCCCCGGCTCCAGGAAGCGCTGCCTCTGATTGGCTGAGTCGCGGTGCATGAGAGCCAATCAGAGCCAGCGCTCGATGAACCAATCAAAGCCATTCATTAAATGCGATAGAAATAGTATATATTGACTATAGTAAGGCATTTGACAAAATATCTCTAACCATTCTTATTGAAAAAATGAACAAATATGGGATTGACAAGACAACTGTTTGGTGGATTCACAACTGGATGAGTAATTGTAGTCAAAGTGTGGTCATAAATGGCTGCACATCCAAGAATGTGACCAGTGGGGGACCACAAGGCTCTGTCCAGGGCTCAATGTTGTTCAACATTTTTATAAATGATCTAGATGAGGGAATTGAGGGGCAAACTGATCAAACTTGTTGACAACAAAAAGCTAGGAGAGATAACCAAGACTAGAGAAGAGAGGATTCAAAAAGCTCTAGACAAGCTTCAACAGCAGGCGGCAACTAACAGAATCATATTTAACATGGAGAAATGCAAAGTCCTACATCTGGACAAGGAAAATAGAGAAAGCCACAAACAGAATTGGAGAAATTGGGCTAAGCAGCAAATGTGTAAAAAACTTGGGTACAGTAATAGATCTTAGACTGAACATGAGTCAACAATGTGATGCAACAGCAAAAAAGGCAAACACAATTCTGGGATGTATTAAGAGAAGTATCAAGTCTAGATCACATGAGGTAATTAACCCTCTTTACTCTTCCTTGGTCAGACCTCAACTGGAATACTGTGTCCAGTTCTGGGTACACCAATTGAATAAAGACATTGATAAACTGAAGCAAGTTCAGAGAAAAGCTACCACAATGGCAGAATGGTGAGCGTTCTGCAAATCATGTCCCATGAGGAATGGTTAAAGGATCTGGGAATGTTTCGCTTGCAAAAAAGAAGCTGAGAGGAGGCTTAATAACTGTCTACAAATATCTGAAGGGCTATCACAGTGCAGAGGGATCAGCCCTATTCTCATTTGCACAAAGGAAGACTAGAAGCAATGGGATGAAACTGAGAGGGAGGAGACACAGATTAGATATTATAAAAAAATTTCTGACAGTGAGGGTGATCAATGAGTGGAACAGGTTACCACGGGAGGTGGTGAGTTCTCCTTCAATGGAAGTGTTCAACCAAAGGCTAGACAAATATCTGTCTGGGATAATTTAATGATTCTACACTGAGCAAGGGGTTGGACCCGATGACCCTGGAGGTCCCTTAGAACTCTACTGTTCTATGATTCATTCTTCCTTGTAAAAGCGCTTCAAATCTGATGGATTGCAAGGGCATCTTGAGTGTAGAGCCCTCTTCAGGTTAACCCACAGATTTTCAATGGGAATCAGATCTGGACTCTGGCTGGGCCATTCCAAATACATTTGGCAGATTTGATGTAGGTTTTGGCAAAACATGGCCTGGCTTGGATGTTTTTCTTTGTTAATAAATAGTGATGAGCGAGCATACTCGCTAAGGGCAATTGCTCGAGCGAGCATTGCCCTTAGAGACTACCTGCCCGCTCGAGACAAAAGGTTCGGCTGCCGGCGGCGGGCAGGGAGCGGCGGAGGAGAGCGGGGAGTAACGGAGGGTAGATCTCTCTCCCCCCCACTCCCTCCTGCTCACTGCGGCAACTCACCTGTCACCCACGCCGACACCCGAACTTTCTCTGCCGAGCGGGGAGATACTCGCTAAGGACAATGCTCGATCGAACAATTTACCTTAGTGAGTATGCTCGCTCATCTCTATTAATAAAGGCCTCCGTCTTGCCATCCTTCTCCACAGCCCAGACATATGAAGAATACGGTAGATGGTTGTCACATGAACAATACAATTAGCACTTGCCAGGAATTCCTGCAGCTCCTTTAATGTTGCTGTAGGCCTCTTGGCAGCCTCCTGGACCAATTTTCTTTTGATCTTTTCATCAATTTTTGGGGGACATTCAGTTCTTGGTAATGCCACTGTTTATGTGTTCCATGGTATATGAAATACTTCGAAAAATTTTGGTCCCCTTCTCCTAACTAATACCTTTTAACAATCCGTGTTGTAAGCTTTTTATGGCTTTTGCTGAAAAATGCAACTAAGAAAATATCAGGAAAATCCTCCTAGAAAAGCTGAACTTTATTTATAGGGATTCTGATTTCCCTCATATAATGGCAGCGGAGTGCTGACTACTTTTAAATATGCGTTTAAATGTTATTGACTTATTCTGAACACAAGCACATACCCATATATATAACACATATAAGAGGGTTTGACTAATTCTGAACACAACCACGTCCCCATGTATATAACACATATAAGAGGGTTTGATTATTTCTGAACACAACCACATCCCCATATATATAACATATATAAGAGGGTTTTACTAATTCTGAACACAATCACATCCCCATGTATATAACACATATAAGAGGGTTTGACTAATTCTGAACACAACCACGTCCCCATATATATAACACATATAAGAGGGTTTGACTAATTCTGAACACAACCACGTCCCCATATATATATATAACCCATATAAGAACGTTTGACTAATTCTGAACACAATCACGTCCCCATATATATAGCACATATAAGAGGGTTTGACTAATTCTGAACACAACCACAACCCCATATATATAACACATATAAGAGGGTTTGACTAATTCTGAACACAACCACATCCATATATATATATAAAACATATAAGAGGGTTTGACTAATTCTGAACACAACCACATCCATATATATATAAAACATATAAGAGGGTTTGACTAATTCTGAACACAACCACGTCCCCATATATATATAACCCATATAAGAATGTTTGACTAATTCTGAACACAACCACATCCATATATATATAACCCATATAAGAATGTTTGACTAATTCTGAACACAACCACATCCATATATATATAACCCATATAAGAACGTTTGACTAATTCTGAACACAATCACGTCCCCATGTATATAACACATATAAGAGGGTCTGACTAATTCTGAACACAACCACGTCCCCATATATATATAGCACATATAACAGGGTGTTCCCACTTATAGAACGACATTATTTTAGTTTTGTTATTTTTATTCTTCCACCCAAAGTGATTTCAGTTTGTCTTCCAATGGAATTTTACAGATAATGGGTCACGCTGAAGGTGGAAAAAAACCTGAAATGATTCATCTTCGTTGGATTTTTTTTTAATGGGAAATATGAAATACATAATAAGCCATTTTTTTCTCTATTAATGCTTTATAATTAGAATAATGTAACGATGGATATCACAATGTAAATGCTTTTTGTGAAACTTTTGTAAAATAAAATGGTGCTGTAACTTGTTGTAAAAGATACATGTCGTGGCTTCTCGGTCACAACGGCGTCGTGGCATGTTGGCCATGATGCAGGTACAGACCAATCACTCTGCCACTATGCAGGTCACTGCTTAACACGCGTTTTGTGGGTGGGCTGCTGGCTGCTATCAGTACCTGTATGCTGCATGCTGGTATTCTATCTGAGAGTCCTACCTGTGAGAGGGTTTGGAATGTGTTTTATTCTCTGTACTCTGAGCAGGTGTGGAGGACTTTATATCCCCCCTCCCCTTGTCCATTGCTGTTTATTCAGTTCACGTTGGAGGTAGTGGTTGGAGCTGGTTGGAGCCTCTATCCTGGGTGAAAGCTATTTGCATTCAGATAAAGTGCTGGTTTTCTTTCCTTCCGCTGTGTTAGTGTTTACACAGTTGCTTTGCGGTGTTTAGTGCATCCCTCCAGGTTCCTTCTCAGGGATAGTCAGCTCCTAGATGAAGACCATGGGGCCGTCCTTACCAGGACGCTAACTCCGCATTTAGGCAGCTGTTCCCCATCTTCCTGACTAGTAAGGGGCAAGTTTCTCTATCTTCTATTGTGTTTCTCAGCTTTATCGTTTGTGTTTTTGCTGCTCTGTGTGAGCGCTGCCCTGCATCCATCACTCGGATGCAGCAATGCACATACAATACAATGGAGTATTGGTGTGAGGAGCAATCTGATGGTCTTCTTTTTTGAAGTGAATGAGGTATTTCACAACTGGATATTAGAGCGGAGCTGGTAATATGATATTGATAAGGCTGACACCATGGACCTTGTATGTTTGTTGCTGTTGGGGTCTGAGAACTTGTTTAGTTCCATTCATAACGAAAGATGGAATCTGTATTTCAGGTTATACAATTTACACAATGCTGGCGTATGACAAGGATGAAGAAAACAGACCCAACTCCATAGTCAACTACTACCTGAGGTCTCAAATGCCCACCGATCCCAATGTGGAGTTCACCATTGACAAAGACAAAGGTTTCATCTCCTTCAAGGGATGCCTAAAGTATGAGGTAGACAACCACGTTATAAAAATTCTTAACTCTCTTATTTATCCATCCACGTAGATGTCTGAGGGTTGTTTTTTGCGGGACGAGTTGTAGTTTTCAACGGTACTATTTTATTTACCATATAAGGTACTGAAAAACATGTTAAAATTTCTAGGTGGAGTGAAATGGCAGAAAATGCAATTCCACCATCTTGGTGGGGCGAGTCTTGTTTTTATCGCATACACACTGTAGCAAAAATGACCTGAAAACTTTATTCTATAGGTCAGCATGATTACTATGATACCAGATTAATTCTTTTTTTTGCAGTGTTTTTGTGCGTTAGTTTGATAGATCAGACTTTTACAGGCAATACCAAATATATCTTTGTTTTTTTTTTACATTTTTTATTGTAAATAGAGGTAAAGGTGAGAGATTTATAACTTTTATTACCTTTTCTTTTTTTTTAAATAATTTAACATTTTTTTTTTTTTTACTAAATTTTACATTTTTCAGCCTCCACAGGGAACTTGAACTTGTGATTAGAGGAGTAACAGTTTCAGGAAAAAATAGCAAACCTTGTTAATGACTTTACAATGCAGTACTTTATGGTATTTAAGTGTAACTCTATTTTGTGCTCTGGACCCTCCAGTATATGTTATTGGAACAAAGTCAGTATCATATGTCCTAATAAAAGGATTACATTTAACTATTTCTACAGACTAATAAGAATTACAAGTTGGTGATTGAAGCACAAGACAATGGTGTGGAAATACAACAAAGTAGCACCTGTGAAGTCCATGTGACGGTGCTAGATAGGAACACCTATCCTCCTGTACTGTCACAGCCAGTGGTAGGTACCTAAAAACAATGCAGAATTTAGTCTTCACTAAATTGAAGGGGGTTTCTGGGACTTTTACTATTGAAAACTTACCCACAAGCTAAGTCATCAGCCCTGGTTTCCTGGGGGTTCGCCACTTGAGAACCCAGCTGATGGCTTGGCCACTATTGAATAAGAGGTGTCCACACTGACAGCAGCCCAGCAATCAATTACTGATGAACTATCCTGTATTAGACCATCAACAGTAGAATTCTCGGAGAGTCCCATTATTGAGGCTGATTATATCTAGCACAGTGATTTCCAGCCTGAGGCTCTAGCTGTTGGAAAAATACAACTCCCAGCAAGTCGAAGGAGTTGTAGTTCTACAACAGCTAGAGATCTAATGTCTTCTTTTCTGCACAGCTGCATGCTGAGGTACCCGAGCAAGACTGTAATGTAACCATCTTGCGATTTGGAATAAGTGATGATGATACTCCATTCACCCCAGGATGGAGAGCCAAATTATCTATCGTAAATGGAGATGAAGATCAACACTATACACTTTCAACAGATCCAAAGACAAATGAAGGAGTTCTTATGGTGGTCAATGTAAGTTTACCTTATAGAATGGTGGATAGACTGGTGGTGGCTATACAGCTGGATCACAACTAGTAGAGCTCGTCTTCATTTTAGTTTGAACCTCTTCCAATTGATTGATAACATTCACAAATTTGAACTGGTAAAGGCTCCTCATACCCTAAGTGATGGCAGGCCGTAGGGTCATTATAAACCAGCACTGGTGGCCCAGCTGGAAGTCAAATGAGATAACCCAATCATGGAGGCAATCATTCTCTGACTTCCATAATTTGATTACATTCTAAGGACTTCGTGTTAAGGCAATCTTTCTAGTCTACATTCCTGTGTTGTATCTACAGGCCTTGGATTATGAAGAACGCACGCAGAGCAATCTTGTCATTACCGTTGAAAATGAAGAACCAATGTATACTTGCAAAATCCTACAGAAGAGTTTAATAGGATTATGGGTTGTAGAGTCATCCAGAGTTCAAGGACGGCAGGCCAAAGAGAAGACAGAGATCATCATAAATGTCCTAGATCGAAATGATGCTCCGGTATTTAAACCACAGAACATCCTCATCACTTTGGAGGAACATTCAGTTCAACCAGGAACTGTGCTGACGACCATCGAGGCCAAAGACCACGATATAGTTGCACCTAATAAAATCAAGTAGGTATTGTCATTCTGAGCTACTAGTAGGGGGGTCCTCTATTCTGGATCCTCATCTCAAATGGGTATAGACAATGCCTCTTACTCTGGAGGATTGTCTTGTCCAGTATTCATTGATATGAATGGGAACGGTGTAATACTTCATTTAACCATTGGGAGCGCTACAGGGAGATTGAATACCAGCTTTACCCATTATGCTCAGTTTATTGTCAAGGGACCCTTCTAAAACGTAGGAATTTCCAAAGCAAAGAATGCCTTCAATGATAGATATACAATTATTACAGCATCTATGGGTGGCCAGAGAAGTAAAGATGCAACCATGAATTCACTTTTATGATATATCTTTACATTCAAGGAAATCCCAGTTCTGAACAATTCCAACATTAACCCCTTGCAGGTAGACATGTGGCTATATACTTACTAACTGTGCATAGTCCATGCAGTTAGGATGTATATACATGTCCACACCATATGCCGTCTATACAGTGGGCTTGGGAAGCGAGCCCCCTCCATACACAGTGGGTATCCACTGCCCTGCAGCAGTAAGATCTTGAGGTTGTTGTTCAGGTGTCATGGCAGCCTAGGGCCTTTCGAAGGCCTCCAGGGCTGTCATGATTGTTTGCCTATTAAAACATGCTGGTAGCATGTCTTTAAAGGGGTTGTCCCGAGGCAGCAAGTGGGTCTATACACTTCTGCATGGCCATAATAATGCACTTTGTAATGTACATTGTGCATTAATTATGAGCCATGCAGAAGTTATAAAAAGTTTTATACTTACCTGCTCCGTTGCTGGCGTCCTCGTCTCCATGGTGCCGACTAATTTTCGCCCTCCGATGGCCAAATTAGCCGCGCTTGCGCAGTCCGGGTCTTCTCCTCTTCTCTATGGGGCTCCGTGTAGCTCCGTGTAGCTCCACCCCGTCACGTGCCGATTCCAGCCAATCAGGAGGCTGGAATCGGCAATGGACCGCACAGAAGCCCTGCGGTCCATGAAGACAGAGGATCCCGGCGGCCATCTTCAGCAGGTGAGTATGAAGACGCCGGACCGCCGGGATTCAGGTAAGCGCTGTGCGGGTGGTTTTTTTAACCCCTGCATCGGGGTTGTCTCGCGCCGAACGGGGGGGGGGGTTTAAAAAAAAAAAAACCTGTTTCGGCGCGGGACATTTCCTTTAATAAGTAGCCTGTAATACATTATAATGTAATACCACTGCATGAGCGATCAAGCGTTCACAAGTTCAAGTCACCTATAGGGACAAAAAAAAGTAAAAATAAATAAATTAAACACTTTAATTATTGCAAAAAATATTAAAATAAATGAAAAAAACAAACTTTCCTACTTGTCACATTCAAAAATGTAAACTATTTTAAAAACATGTAAAACTTGGTATCGCTGCTTCCCTAAAGGTCTGATTTACTAGAATATCACATTGTTATTTCCTTACAAAGAACGCCGTCAGAAAAAATATGCAATGCCAGAATTGCGCTTTTCTGATCACCCCGTCTACAAGACAAAAATTTTAATAAAAAGCGGTTAAAAAGATCATATGAACCCCAAAATGGTACCAATAAAAACTACAGGTCACCCCGCAAAAAACGATTCCTGACACAGCCCTATTGCTGGAAAAATGGAAAAAGTTATGATTTTTTAAAAGTGGGAATACCAAAACTGCAGAATGTGACCCGGTGACAGGAGCATTGATCACTATTGGTTCTGAAAGGGTTAAAGAGGGTTTTGCCAAGTTACAAATTATCCCCTATCCATGGGACAGGGAATCATTTTCTGATCGGATTGGACTTGATTATCTCCAGTGCTCTCATTGAAATTATTGGAGTACCACCATGTATGGACAATTGCCGCTCTGTTCTTGCAGAGACCTTAGGGACCCCTTCCTTGGCAGCAGCTGGACCTCTACTGATCAGAAAGTTATCCCCAATCCTGTATGTAGATGATAACTTTCTGTCTTGGCACAATCCTTGTAGAATATTTATAGCATGATGAGTAACTTTGTAAGTTCTGTTTTACTCATCTTGTGCTAATCCTGAGTTACGTGAGGTTTTGTTCTCCAGTCATGCCTAAAGCTAAATTCAGAATTCTGCTGATTACTTGGAATGCAAGAGCAGTGCATTGTGGGAGCTCAAATGACAGTGACACCGTTAGGGCTCAATTGTTAGGTAACATATCTGAGAGCGGATGGTGAAATGTTGCTAAAAGCAGAATTACATATTAAAGTTGCAAAATCCTGGAAGAAATTGATACATTGTGTCATCCTCACAGCGTATCTGAGTTTTTAACAAGTTTTATAAAATATTCCAGGTTTTTTGTACTTTCTCATTTGCTGTTGCTTTGCACCATATCATATCTGTAAGTTCTGATTTCCGTGGGTCTTCCATATTTTTCTGCTGCCATGCTGTTTCAATCTACTTTCAGGCAGGGAGCATGTCACAAGCCTAGCATTCTGCCAGTAGTTCACTGTCCTGTACTTCCTTTCTCTCACTTTCAAGCGGCATTGCTGTATCTCTGGTCTAATCAGCAGGGAGGCAGTATCCAAATGCCTGCCCCTCTGCTCTCTCAGGACATAGTCGTTGGGAATTCAGAGACATTCTAGTCAAGTAATTAGTAGACCCAAGGAAATGTGCAAACACATGCTATAACAGGAGGAGAAACAGAATGTGGAGATTGTTTACACAGTGTCTAAAGATCTGTCAGCTTGTGAGTGCACAGGAGCAGCCTGTCAAGATAGCTCCTCCCCACAGCTAAGAAAACGCCCCAGACTACAGAAGCTCAATACCTAACAATTGACAGAGGAGCTGGAAGGGAAACCCTTAGTGGCAGCCACTTTAGCCTAAAATGAAAACATTTTTGAGATTTTCATTCAATAGATGGGCGAAAGATCTGCTGTCCACAAACGATTTTTCTTTGAAAGCGGTTTCCCAGAAAAATTGATAGTCCGTCACGCAGGGTCATTGAACATGTGCAGTGTGGCCAGTTTGAACAGTTTTAATGGCCAGTATGGACCAAAATGTGTATAGCTGCATCCGCAAAATGATCATTCAACCATCACTCTACCCTACTTCTATCTAGTGCATGTGTCAAATTCAAGTGAATATCAAGTCTTTTCTTCCACCTGTGCATGGTACGACTGCTCCTTGAGTCACGGACAGAGCTTATAGAGTCTATATTATAGCAATAGCCTCTGTTCATGACTCAAGGAGCAGTCGTACCATGCACTTCTGAAAGAAAAGACATTATATTTGGCCCAAGGGCCATCAGTTTGACACTCTTGATTAATGTGTATGGCTTAGTGTGGAGCAAGACACAGGGATTGGAGAACACCACAGAGAATCCTAATTAAACCATAGAGCGAAACATTCTAAATTTTTCTACATTTCTTTTTTATTTCCTGATAGTAGATTTTTAAATTCTTTTTTATGTTTATGACTATTAGGGCGGCCATTTTGCCTGAGCTGCATTTAGAGATATTCTTTTCAGCAGCCTTATGGGCTATAGGCACAGTAGACTGGGGGAAAGCCCATTGAGAGTTTTATGGGCATGTTCTATGACCTGTGCAGGGAGGGAGAGGAGGTAGGCAATGAAGGGGGAGGAGGTGAGCCATGATCATCACCCGTTATGAATGGTAGATCCTGTATTATCTATATCCTGCCTGTGATGATAATGGGATAACTGCTGAAACGTTTTCTATACAGAACAGGAAACGTCAGACTATTATTAGGCTTAGTGGTCGGTGTGAGAACTGCAGGATTTGAAGATTTTTAAAAAATTTAGATTAAGACATGGAACGTGAAAAAACAAATCATTAAAAAATTTTCAAAAATGTTTCAGATAAAAACTTCATTCATACAATAGCTAATTTTCTAATTATACTCTCCCTTTAAGCCCTTAACG
Organism: Eleutherodactylus coqui; assembly: GCF_035609145.1. NCBI lineage: Eukaryota > Metazoa > Chordata > Amphibia > Anura > Eleutherodactylidae > Eleutherodactylus > Eleutherodactylus coqui. The sequence continues at coordinate 19,573,280 of NC_089849.1, read as the reverse complement.
ACACAGGTGTACAGTTACGTCCTGCGTGTTTGGGGTTTGTACGTAAGGTGATCGGGAGCCTATCCCACTCCATACAATGCGGGTGCCAGCTGTTTTCTCACAGCTGACACCCGTCGGCAACAGCCGCGATCAGCGCTAACACTGATCAGGGCTGCTAACCCTAAAAATGCTGCTGTTCAGTTGCCGTGCCAGCATGAGGCCTTCTGAAGGCCCCCAGCACATCCATAGCTGATTGCCTATGAAGCCATGCCTGTGCTGTGGATTTATAGAATGCCTGTCAGATCCTGGTACAATGTGATACTGTGGTATTACATCATACTGCAGGAGCGATCGAACCATCGCAAGTTCTTGTCCAGTGTAGGGACTAAAAAAAAAAAGAAGTTAAAATAATTTTTAAAAACTTTTATTAATTTTAAGAAAAAAATAAAAGGCTTAAAAGTTTTCGAAAATACCTTTTCCCCAAATTTGTAATAAAAAAAAATCAAAGTTAAAAAATAAACATTTGCATTACTGTGTCCAAAAAAAACGAGCCCTCGCACAACTCTGTCCACGGAAAAATTAAAAAAGTTATGGCAATCAGAAGACGGCAACAGAAAATAATTTTATATTTTTCCAAAGATATTGAATTTTTTGAAAGTAGTACAGCAAAAAAAAACCAACAATCTAAATCTGGCATCGTAGCAATCATACGGACCCACAGAATAAAGTTATCATGTCGTTTTTGCCGCAATGTGTACGCCATAAAAACAGGACCCTCCTAAAATGTCAGAATTTGTTTTTTTTTCATTTCACTCCACGTAATAAAAGTTTTTCGGTACATTATATGGTACATTAAATAGTACCATTGAAAAATACAACTCATCCCGCGAACAACCAGCCCCCAGACAGCTACGTGGATGAATAAATAAGAGCTATGATTTTTGGAAAGTGGGGAGAAAAACCCAAAAATGAAAAAAAGGGGGTTGTCAAGGATTAGAACAACATGGCTGCTTTCTTCCAAAAACAGCGCCACACTTGTCCATGGTTTGTGTCTGGCACTGCAGTTCAGCTCTATTGACGTAAATGGGACAGAGATGCAATACCACATATGTACATCCTGTGGCCAGGAGTGGCGCTGTTTTTGGAGGCAAGCAGCCATGTTTTTTCTAATCCTGGACAAGTCCATGAAGTAGACATGTAATCACGGCCAATGTGATGAAGGCTAGCAAAGTTCTGAGAAGACTAGGGGCCAAATTCTTCATCAGGGAAGTTATTGTGTTATTTTTTCAGGTATTTTTTGGAGAATGACACGGCCAACTGGTTATCCATAAATGAAGACACTGGAGTCATCACCACCAAGGACCAGCTGGATAGAGAGTCGCATCATGTGACGAACAGCCAGTATATCGTGACGGTTCTGGCGGTGGATGATGGTGAGTGCAGCTGGAGCCAAATTTGCTGTCTAAAGATATGGATATAGAAATATGGCAATTGTGCTCCAACATGAAATGAAATGATCCATAGATGTGTCCTGTGCAGGACAACCATTAGCTGACTGGGTGGGATTTCAGGTGGCATTGCCCCTATATCAAGTGATCCACCATATGACCTATATCATTTAAGAGGGTTTTCGGGTCTTTAATATTGATGACCTATCCTTAGAATACAATATCCTACCAAAAGTATATGTACGCCCCTATAATAGAACGGATCACGTCTTATTATGTCATATGTCCTAAACCATGCTATGTAAGACGCGGACCCTTGGAGGTGTCAGCCAAAGTTTATGATGTGGATATACAGGTTATGCCGCTTAACACAAGCCATTCATCACGAAGGGCAATGCATCAGCCCGTCTACAGTAGTGCAAGGAGCATCGTCATGGGACAGATGGGCAATGGGAGAACGTTCTATGGAGTGACAAATCATGCTACTCCATCTTCAAACCAGATGGACGTACCGCTGAGTGGAGGACACCTGGGGAAAGTCTTTTGCTTGAATGTGTTGTACCAACAGTAAAGTTCAGTGGAGGACCTGTTATTGTCTGGGGATGCTCTTGGTCTTGGTTGTAGTTACAAGAACCATGACCACGGAGGTGAACCCTGACATTCTAGACAATAATGTGCTGCCGGCAATATGGCAATACTCTGGGAATGGTCAGCCATACTGCCAACAAGACAACGCGCCTTGTCACAAATCCAACACTGTGTTTGTTTGAGGATATAGATTTTTATGATTGGACCGGTTGCACAGAGTCCGACCTGAACCCTACTGAACATCTTTAGGATGAACTAGAATGTCAGGTGAGGAACTATGAACAGCATCCATCTTTTTGAAAGAACTCTCCAGATGTTTGCAGGATGAATGGAGGGAAATACCAGCTGAGATGTATTAGACGTTAGTAGAAAAAATGCCACAGAGAGCATCCGATGTCATTAGGACCAAAGGAGCCCCACTAAGTATTAACATGGAGAAACTGAAGCAAGACGTGTATTGAAAAAAGTCAGTCCCTTGCAGGAAACAACATGGTTGCTATGGGAATCATGGGAAAAGTTGACCAGAATTTTTAAAAAGGGGTTGTATCAAATTAGAAAAACTTGGCTGCTGTCTTCCAGAAGAGGTTCCTCCACTGGCTGTGTCAGATATTGCAGCTCATGTGAGTGGAGGGGGAGATGACCTGCAGTACCAAATTCAGCCTATGGACAAGAGTGGTATTGTTTCTGTAAAATAGCAGACAGGTTTTTCCAATGGAGAAGACAGATTCTGCACATTGCATCACTATGACATCATCATTAATGGAGGCTTCTAATATAAATGTATTGATTTTTTTTTTAAGGTAAGCCCCCAATGACTGGTACAGCCAACTTAATCATTACTGTGAAAGACATTAATGACAATGTTCCAAAACTGCTCAATCCCTACATAACCACTTGTGAGAATGACAAGGAGGCTCTTCTCAGCACCCCCATCATCGACAAAGACCTCAGACCCTACTCTGGACCCTTCTACATCCAGGTCTTAAACAAAGACCCTGAGAAGATACCCATCAAACTGATAGACTGTAATGGTAAGACACAGAATACACCACTGTATATGTATGCCCCCTGGGGCCCCTATAATAGACCTTCCCCTTCTATTGGCTGAGAGACCCCTAAAATAGGCTTTTGGCTGCTGTTCATTGAGGGGATCACATGGTAGACTTACATGATTTGAGGGCAAAATGACTAATTCCTGGCATAGTAAGTATACCAAACAAATCTTCCTTTACTTGTAAGTATAAATGTGCCATAGACATAATCCATGTGACTGTTACAGGTGAGGGCTTCCCAAAAAAGTTTGGCTCCATCCATTTATCCAACGGGCAGTAGAGAACTCCCACCTTTCAACAGCAGTAGACTCAACCAATGGACACCCAAGATGCTTTTTTCTTGGACTTTATTGGTGCTGATGGTGAAATCCAGTCTCCTGGATACTTGTGGACTAGGATTAGGGATCAATGAACTTTTGAAAAGTTCAGTTTGGTTGGGTAACCAAATTTTGACAAAACGTTTGCTTCTGTCCAAGTTAGTTCAAACCAAAACTGAACTTCACCAGTAGGCCTAAAACTGGTGTATATAATACTGTCTAGGAGCCAAAAAAGTCCCGTATAACAATCTTAGGTGACCCAGGAATGTATTTAAATACTTTTGAGCAGTTTTAAAGGCAAAGTTTAAACTGCATGGGTGCTCAGAAAAACACAGCAAACATGCATTAGCATCAATGTGCATTGCAGTATTTTTTTGCTGACCGCTTTCTGTGGATTGTGACAAAACGCAGGTAACTTGGGCGTTTTCTTGTGATTTTTTGCACACATGAAAAACGGATAACGCATGGATGCAACAGAGATGTAATAAACTGCACATACGTAACAAAAACATGTAACACGTACATACACATCCATACATCCATGTGAATGAGTCATAAGTCATAACTCATCAACAGTCCCCTCATCATGTATTTTGCTACCTGGAAATTATCAGCAAACGGCTGTTGACTGATCCAAATGTCAGAATCTTATTAAATATTTAACATGATGTGAGCCCATTAATGCTGACATGTTGAGAAGGAGGACTTTGTCTGGAAGATGCTGCAGTGCTCACACAAGAGATGCTTTTGTCTTTGAAGTATTAGATAGCTCAAAACTGGAATTGTAAGAGATGGAATAAAGTGTTTTTGCTACAGCAGAAGTCTTCTTCTCGTGAATATGGACTGACAGTCGCCGACAAACCTGACATGCTGGTTATAGGAAGAAGGAAACACACCTACAAGCTTCTTGTCATTCAGAAGCTCATTCCATGAGATAGAATGGAGAAGGTGGTGGTGGTGGTGGTGGTGGTGGTGGTGGTGGGGATTGCTGGTTCTGGCACTCAACTTGTCCATGGCTGCCGTATAATGATGGGTAATGAGAAAGGACAATGGGATAGCGCCTTATGCAAACAGCAGCAATTATGGACAAGTGAAACAAATAAATAAGGACTCACCTCGTGGGGATGACAAATCCGTGAAAAGGGGTGAAAAGGTCTGTCCCCACACCTAGAGTCCTGGTCTGCGAGGGATACGTCTCTTAAGCACATAGGCATCCAAGGTTGGAGAGCAGCAGAATAATAAAGAACTTCTAAGAAGGGGGCTTTCTAGTTGTAGATCCCCCTCCTTCATCCCAGTAAGCACTATTTTTTTTTATTACGTACGTTATGAGCGCAGATATTTTTTGTCCTCACTACTTCTATGTATAATGTTGGGTTTCTTCTGCAGTACCGGCTACCGCAGCTCACCTTTTCTTCTCCGAAAATCATTCTTCCAGATGTCCCAAACAGTCTAAAGGGGGCTTCATCAGAGAAAATATCGTACAGGGATTGGACTGCAGAGGACTGATGAAGCCCCCTTCAGACTGTTTGGGACATCTAGGAAAATGATTGTCTGGAGAAGAAAAGGTGAGTCCTGTGTCATGTCAACAGTAAAGCATCTGGAAACCATTCATGTATGGGACTGCTTTTCATCCAAGGGTGTGGACTGATTCACAGCTTACCATGAATAAAGAATGAGATCTAACTACCCAAACTACCCTCCAGGGGCAACTTCCCCCAACCGTCCAGGGGCAACTTCCCCCAACCGTCCAGGGGCAACTTCCCCCAACCGTCCAGGGGCAACTTCCCCCAACCGTCCAGGGGCAACTTCTCCCGACCATCCAGGCGCAACTTCTCCCGACCATTCAGGTGCAACTTCTCCCGACCATCCAGGCGCAACTTCTCTTGACCATCCAGGCGCAACTTCTCTTGACCATCCAGGCGCAACTTCTCTTGACCATCCAGGCGCAACTTCTCCCGACCATCCAGGCGCAACCTCTACCAACTGTCCAGGAGCAACTTCTCCCGACCATCGAAGCGCAACTTTTCCCGACTATTCAGGCGCAACTTCTCCCAGCAATTCAGGCGCAACCTCTCCCAACCATCTAGGAGCAATTTGGGAGGAGCAATGTTTTTTTCCAGCATGATGGAGTACCATGTCACAAGGCAAAAGTGGCTTGGTGAACAAAACATTGAAATTTTGGGTCCATGCCCAGGAAACTCCCCAGATCTCCATCCCATTGAAAACCTGTGGTCAAGCCTCAAAAAGCAGATGGACAAACAAAAACACAGAATTTGTAAAAAACTGCAAGCACGGATTAGAAAGAATGGGTTATCATCAGTCAGGATTTGTCTCAGAAGCTAATATGCAGCATGCCAGGGCGAATGGCAAAAATCTTGAAAAATAAAGGTCAACACCGTAAATATTGAGTCTTTGCCTAAATTTGCTATATTTGAGAAAAAAAGTTTAACAACTTGTGAAATGCTTATAATTGTGCTTCAGTAACCATAGAAACATCTGACTAAAAGATCTAAACACTGAAGCAGCAAACTGTGAAAAGCAAAATTTATATCAGTTTCTAAATTTTGCCCACGACTGGAGCTTATAGTAAAAAACATAATGCAACTATGGATCAGTCAACAGCAGTGTGTTGATGGCTTCCATGCAGCAGATATAGTCTGGCTGATCTACACTGCACAATAAAAAATAATTGGGCTTGATTTTAAAGAAAGAGTCCGGGAAAAACTTTTTGACAACTAAATTCACGGAGATCTGTGACTGCAAGAAAATAATGATGTCCCTCTTTTAGACGATATCCTTAAGGTTAAGAAGGAGAAAGATGCTTATCAAGGAAACCACACCCTACATCTGGAGATTTATGATCTCCAAGGAGTTATGTCATTGGAGAACATCACTGTGTATGTGTGTGACTGCTTGGTGGATGAGGTCTGTATAGGAAAAATGGTGAAACCACCAACTCTGGGCGGAGGCGCCATCGCTCTACTACTGCTGCTTCCAGTATTCTTCATCTGTAAGTAGTTTTATTATGCACTCAATTTCTATAGAATTCTATTGCTTTTGAACTCTAGACTGCTATACCCTTTTTCTCCTATAGGGGTGCTGCAGGAAAAATACACATCAGCATTGTAGTACAGGAACTACAATTGTATAGATTAAGGAATTTCTGAAAAGTGGAAATCCCTTTAAGATGACAAGATGTCCAGCTTTTGTGAATCTAGATTTGCCAACATGCGCTGGACATCCTGGGAGTTGTAGTTTGACAAATGTTAAGCATTTCTTAAGTTTGATGCTGATATTGGCAAGCTGTAAAATTTCTTTCTTGCATTTTGAATTTGACGCAAATAACAGATTGAACATAATCGCTACAATGTCCTAACCTTGATGTGGTGCTGTATCAAGATTTATGCACTAGGGGGCAGTGTTGCATTTTGCAGACTGTGCTGATACAGCTGTGTCTTCATTATATAATGTAGAAGGCGGGGGAGGGGGGCTTTACTTCTCACTTGTCTTTTCTTAAAGCGACACTCCGGTCCTGGAGAAACAAAGATGGCCGAACCATTTCTCTGACTTCCTGGTGCACACTGTATTAGTATGCATCATTAGTCTAAGACACTTCATGCTGATGTCAATGGCTGCTCACCTGGTCAATCAAAGCAGGTGTGTAATGTCTTAGACAAGTGATGCATACTAATACCCCATGTGCATCAGGCAGCCATAGAAGCTGACAGCCATCTTTGTTTCTGGACCGGTTGGTCGCTTTAAGACTTACTTTACCAGTCTGGTCTCTTGTTAGAGTGCCCCCTGCTACTGTGTCTCCTGCAAGCACTCACCTGGATTTACGTTTCTCATGCAAACAGTACTATGTCTTCTGCTGTGCAAGATAGAAACCAGGACGGTCATGGTCCCCGTGGAAGCCGAAACTGTGAACTCGCTGATTGTATACAATGAGGAGTCGGAGAAGGAGTGTCTGGTATAAAGTCATGTTTGTAGTAAATCTATCTATCTATCTATCTATCTATCTATCTATCTATCTATCTATCTATCTATCTATCTATCTATCTTCTATCTATCTATCTATCTATCTCATATCTATCTATCTATCTATCTATCTCATATCTATCTATCTATCTCATATCTATCTATCTATCTATCTATCTTCTATCTATCTATCTATCTATCTATCTATCTATCTATATATCTATCTATCTATCTATCTATCTATCTATCTATCTATCTATCTATCTATCTATCTCATATCTATCTATCTCATATCTATCTATCTATCATCTATCTATCTCATATCTATCTATCTATCTCATATCTATCTATCTATCCCATATCTATCTATCTATCTATCTATCTATCTATCTATCTATCTATCTATCTATCTATCTATCTATCTATCCCATATCTATCTATCTATCTATCTATCTATCTATCTCATATCTCTCTATCTATCTATCTATCTATCTATCTATCTATCTATCTATCTATCTATCTCATATCTCTCTATCTATCTATCTCATATCTATCTATCTATCTATCTATCTATCTCATTACATTTTTTCCACTTTAGGCTACAAATGCATTGAATGGAGTGGGAGACATGGCTGATATCACAACTAATGACCAAGAAATAATAATAATCTTTTTTTGTATAGCGCCAACATATTCTGCAGCGCTTACATAGACGGGGGATACAGAAAGACAAAAAATACAAAAATTACAGAACCACGGTTATATAGTAATCAGTTGATGGAAACAATAGGGGTTAGGGTCCGGCTCCAACGAGCTTACATACTACAAGTAATGGGGGGATACAGAAGGTAAAGGGCTGGAGATGTGCCTGGTATTGCGAGGTGGAGAGTAAGGGGTGATATACACAGACAATGGTCAGACATTTAGCCGTGTGACGGCAGAAACAGTATGACTGCAGGAGCGGTTTATGATGGCTAGCAGGGATTGCAGTCAGTAGGTCAGGGAGCATGTTATCAGGCGGAGTACAGAGGGGTTTGTTTAGGGTATGCGGTATGCCTCCCTGAAGAGGTGCGTTTTTAGAGCACGCCTGAAGTTCTGCGAGTCCTGGATTGCTCGGGTAGCCTTTGGTAGTGCGTTCCAGAGGACCGGTGCTGCTCTGGAGAAGTCTTGGAGGTGGGAATGAGAAGTTTTAATTAACGGGGCGCTCAGTCTGGTGTCGTTAGCAGAGCGGAGAGCCCGGGCGGGGTGATGGATTGAGATGAGGGAGGCGATGTAGGGGGGCGCTGCACTGTGGAGGGCTTTGTGGATGAAGGTGGCGAGTTTAAATTGAATTCTGTATTTAACAGCCAGCCAGTGCAGTGACCGGCACAGGGCAGAGGCGTCCGAGTAGCGGCTGGACAGGAAGATGAGCCTGGCTGCCGCATTCAGGATGGATTGGAGACGGTAGAGTCTGGTGCAGGGGAGGCCGATCAGCAACGAGTTGTAATAATCGAGCCGGGAGTGGATGAGGGCAACAATAAGCGTTTTTAACGTGTCCACAGTGAGAAAAGAGCGGATTCTTGCGATGTTCTTGAGGTGCAGCTGACATGTTCGGGCCAGAGATTGGATGTAGGGGGTAAAAGAGAGATCAGAATCGAATATGACCCCAAGGCAGCGGGCATGTGGTCTAGGAGTTATGGTGGCGCCACACACTGAGATGGAGATGTCAGGAGGAGGTCGGTTAGTGGAGGGTGAAAATACCAGCAGGTCAGTCTTAGAGAGGTTTAGTTTTAGGTAGAGAGAGGACATGGTGTTAGAGACAGCGGACAGACAGTCGGTGATGTTTTGGAGTAAAGGTGCGGAGATGTCACGGGAAGAGGTGTGTAGCTGGGGGTCGTCAGCATACAGGTGGTATTGGAGGCCAAATCTCCTGATGGTTTTTCCAATAGGGGCTGTGTAGATAGAGAAAAGGAGGTGACCGAGGACTGAGCCCTGGGGAACCCCAACAGCAAGGGGAAGAGGAGGGGAGGTAGAGCCAGCAAAGGAGACACTAAAAGAGCGGTCAAATAGGTAGGAGGAGAACCAGGAGAGAGCAGTGTCCTTCAGGCCAATGGAGCAGAGCATACTGAGGAGGAGTTTGTGATCAACAGTGTCAAATGCTGCAGAAAGGTCGAGGAGGATCAGTAGGGAGTAATCGCCCCTCGATTGGCTGTCAGTAGGTCATTGGATACCCTTGTAAGGGCAGTTTCTGTTGAGTGTTGAGGTCGAAAGCCAGACTGTAGGGGGTCTAGGAGAGAGTTCTCTGATAAATAGCTTACAAGGCGGGAGTAAACCAGGCGTTCTAGTAGTTTGAAGATGAAGGGGAGGTTTGAGATGGGTCGGTAGTTGGCAGCATCAGTCGCGTCCAGAGTCGGCTTCTTTAGCAGTGGGGATATGATGGCGTGTTCGAAAGAAGAGGGAAAGATGCCAGAGGTCAGAGAGAGGTTGAATATAGTGGTGAGATGGGAGATGACCACTGGGGAGAAGGAACGGAGGAGGTGTGAGGGGAGGGGGTCGCTAGCGCAGGTGGTGGGGCGAGCAGAGAAGAGCAATTTGGAGACTTCTTCCTCTGTCGCTAGTCTGAGTACAGATAGTGAGCAGGAACTAGATGAGGTATCTCTCCCATGATCTGTTTATACCCAGGACTGCAACGGTAACAATAGGGCATCCGCTACGTTTAGAGGAAAGCAGGTTTCATCACCAACATAGAAAGGGGTTCTTTACTGTAAGAGCAGTGAAACTGTGGAACTCTCTGCCTGAGAATGTGGTGATGGCAAAATCCATAGAGGAGTTTAAAAGGGGACTTAATGTCTTTCTGGAGCGGAAGGATATTACAGGTTATAAATCTTAGGTTAATTGTTAATCTGGGTTTACAGGCAGGTAGGAACTATTAGGGGTTGATCCAGGGATTAGTCTGATTGCCATTAGGGAGTCGGGAAGGAATTTGTTCCCCAAAAGGGCTAATTGGCTTCTGCTCTTGGGGTTTTTTGCCTTCTTCTGGATCAACAACACAGGAGGATAGACAGGCTGGACTAGATGGACATTGTTTTCATTCGGCCTTACGAACTATGTTACTATGTTACTATAAGAGTAGCTCAGTCTTATACAAGTGAAAGGGACTGAGCTGCAATACCAGGCACAGCCACTATATAATGTACAGTGCTGCTCCTCGTATGGACTGTAGTGAGCACAGCTCTCACCCAAAGGCTGTTGTCACTTCAATCAGCTCATCAGTTGGGATCCTGAGTGGCAGACCCCAGCCAATCAGCTATTGATGACATATCCTGAGGATAGTTTAGTGCAAGAAAACCCCTTTAAGTTATTTTCTGAGCGCAGATATTGTGAACATGTTTTATCTCTTGAATAGGAGAAGATTGACTCAGCGTTCCACAGATTCAGTCCCGGAAGGTGCTCGGTAAGTAGAAGTATAAACTTTTTGTATATTGAAGTTGGGGGATTAAAGGAGATGTCCCGCGCCGAAACGGGTTTTTTTTTTTTTAAACCCCCCCCCCGTTCGGCGCGAGACAACCCCGATGCAGGGGTTAAAAAACCCACCCGCACAGCGCTTACCTGAATCCCGGCGGTCCGGCGTCTTCATACTCACCTGCTGAAGATGGCCGCCGGGATCCTCTGCCTTCGTGGACCGCAGCTCTTCTGTGCGGTCCACTGCCGATTCCAGCCTCCTGATTGGCTGGAATCGGCACGTGACGGGGCGGAGCTACACGGAGCCGCTCTCTGGCACGAGCGGCTCCATAGAAGACTACAGAAGACCCGGACTGCGCAAGCGCGGCTAATTTGGCCATCGGAGGCCGAAAATTAGTCGGCACCATGGAGACGAGGACGCTAGCAACGGAGCAGGTAAGTATAAAACTTTTTATAACTTCTGTATGGCTCATAATTAATGCACAATGTATATTACAAAGTGCATTATTATGGCCATACAGAAGTGTATAACCCCACTTGCTGCCTCGGGACATCTCCTTTAAGGAGGCGAGGTGATGCTGTGCAGTGCTTCACTTCAGGATGTAAGCAATTTCTCAATTTTCACTAAAACTCTCAAATCAGCAAACTTGTGAATTATTCTGAGGTCTGCCGCAAAGGCTTCAGGAATAAATTTACATATTTAGAGGTAAAAGGTAGAAATAGACACCGGTAAAAGCCGACTAATTAGAATGAAAAAACAGTCTTATTTTTATTTTCAACAGAGCGGCGAGCGCCACTGTAATCGGATACCCCAGAGACTTCTTGAGGGTTTATAAGCCTGTTGGGGGAGGGGGGAGAGTAGTTTATAGTAATGTTGAGTATAAAGTAGAAAATTGATCTGTTTACTCTGTCATTGTGAAGGTGTGAAAAAAAAAACAAAACAAAAAAAACTAACTTCTAAAAATGTTCACCAAGAAATTAGCTTGACAGGCAGCATTTGAAAAAGTTCAGGTGGCTGCTTTGCAAGCTGCTCAATCTCCATGTGGCTTTGGAAATCCAGATTTAACACTCGAATAGACCCGCCGATCATTTATATGTATTTATGTCTCCCAACTGTACCAGATTCTGTGGGATGGTCCCGGATTTGGGACGCTGTCCTGCAATCTCATTTGACTGACTTGTAGTCCTGGTCTGTCAGCAGCAGAGCCACTGCTGAAATCAGTGCAACCCTGACCTCTCTTATTTGCTCTCCTGCACACAGACACTGGTGGGTAGGTCATACTAATTACAGCAGCTGCGCTGCTGCCAATGGACCAGGACCACAAGTGAGTTATAGGCTTGTTAGGTGGCTGGTGGTCCACTACAGGGGGTTACTAATAAGACTACTACGGTATTACTAAAGGGACCACTCACTACTGGGGCCACTATGGTGGGCACTGTTACTACTGGGGCCACTATGGTGGGCACTGTTACTACTTGGGCCACTATGGTGGTCACTATTGCTATGTGTGTCACTATTGGGTCACTATTACTACTTAAGCTACTAACATGGTCATTATTACTACTTTAGCCAATAACAGGGGCACTGTTACTACTGGGGCTACTATGGGGGTTACTATTATTACTTAGGACACTAATAGAGTCACTTTTACTACCACAATACGACTAGTGGTGATAGAAAAAAAGGTGAAAATTAAAATCTTTCCCCTAATCTACTTCAACTGAACCTACCAATTAAGTGGCAACCGCCCTGAAAAGGGCAACCCCATTTTTTGAACCTCACTGGATTCCATATATGTTTCTAGCTATAAAATACAGTAAAGAGAAAATGTGAAGATAGAGCTGAACGAAAAAGACAAATGAACAAGATGAAGTCACAATACGAGAGCAAGAAAATGCAGAAAAAAGTCTGAAGTTCTTAAAACGAAGGTGCAAACAAAAAACTCAGAAGTGCAAAGCAAACACCCCTAACCACTCAGTTAGACATGAATACAAATGTATTACCTGCGTTCTCTATTAAGAGAAGACACAATAAATGCTCTAAGATGGACACTAATAGGCTGAGTAATAGGCAGCTCAGCCAGCCTATCAGCACTAAAACAGAAGGAAGATGTTCCTCCCTCAACTTCTAACATCAAATGCTACTGCACATATACTGGCAGGCACATAATGTGGTCCAGCGGCGACGCCATGATGTCACCCTAGATCCGCGTATATGTTCCGGAGTCAGGCAGTGCTGTGACACTACTATGGAGACCCAAGGTCCGGGGGTGTCGCTTGAATAGAACAGAACTATGTGCATGTATTGAGGAAGCTTACCCAGTTGCCTTATTCAGGCAGCTTCATAGCAACGTGTCCCGTAACCAGTAGGTAGCACCGCTTAATGTCCTTGCTGTTATGGTCATCCAGGGAGCAATTTAACAGAACAGAAAACCATTTGTAAGTATCAAGGAAGTTTAGGAGACTGCTTATCAATATGTGGCACCACTTCATCCCCATGCAGCCGTGGAGGGTGCCACTTTATTAGAATAGACTATCTGCTATGATCTGTTAATTAAAAACTGTATTTGACCTTGAGATTAAATCTGTTCTTTGTCCCTATGAGTGGTGAGACCCTGTGTAGGGTTTCCTTTCCCTCCATCTTACCAAGCATGAGAAGGAAGATGTTCGTAGATCACTCCTATAAGAGATGGGCATGTAGAAGTGTCAGGCCCATTTGTTACCATCATTGTGGCATTGCATGAACCAGCCTACAGGAGAGAGCCCCATTCCGATTCTGCTCTCACGCCACTAATTTTTTTAGTTATGTTGGATTTGCAGTTGTACGAAGGGCTGTCTGGATATGTGAACCTGGCAGGTCACTAAAGGATTTGGTTTAGGACTAAACCAAGTCTAAAGGATTGTGAATTATTCTTCCTTATCTTCAGGTTGCCAGCCCTGAAGTAGACTCTATTGGCAGTGGCTGATACACGGACCAAGCGGGGTTCCCAAATCTCATTTCTAACTCATTTAGAAGTAATCATAGTCAGATGGAGGAAGGGTTGAGTCAAACGGAAATCAGTACTAGGGGAAAATTGGGCAGAGGTAAGGACAGGCAGCAGTTAAGAGAATGAGGTCACCAAACTGAGTTGTAATTTTGAACAGCAGAAACAAATGCACACTCATGAAATGAACCTTTGGCCCAAGTGGAGGAGGAAGACCATAATAAAACTTTTAATAGAAGATGACTGGCTATGGTCAGGGACACTTAGCGCACACACATCCTTTAAGAGTCCAGGCGGTGGTGCATACATGCAATGTGGAGGCATAGCGTCTCGGCACTAGAAGCAAAATGTGGTTGACTGCAGAATCAATACATCAATGGCGTAGCTAGGCTTTCTTCTAGTAGAGGCTGCCAATGTAAAAGAGTATTTTTTGATGCCCTATCATAGCTGTGCTGTTGGCTGCACTTAGATGCTTGGCAATTACTAATTACCAAATATCTGTCTCCCACACTAGTAAACAATTTTTTCATTCCTTCTAGGCACCGGCAACAGTCTTACATAATAAAACAGGAGTGGAATGCTCCAACAGTTTCCTGGTAGGTGTCCTAAGGGTTTGGGCCAGTTATCAGTAGATTATTTTTAATTGTTGTTACAAAAAACTACAAAAACTCTCATAATTTTCGATTACCAAAGGTCCATTCAATGGAAAACCAAGAAGGAAGTCGGGCAGGAACTTTGGATCGAGCAAACAGGTATCGACATTCGGTAAGCTAAAGACATCATACTGGTCTTTTCGGAGGACAGCTATCACTGGAATGGGGTTGGCCTTCTATACACTCATGAAAGTTGTTGGGAGTTGCTGCCTCTAAATGTGTCTAATATTTTTCAGAGCTATCATAGCAGGAGAAGACAAATGAACTTTGAAAGAGCCAACTCCTTGAGAATTCATGTAAGTTTCTCGAAACTCAATGTGTTTCATTGGCTGGACCATGCAATGCATGGCCAATTATGAACTGTACGAGTTCAGCTTATGCAGAGGTACTCATAGCCAAGCAATATTTGCACGGTCAATGTACCGTTATTGATGGGGCAATAGTTAGCCCTTTAGGGCATTGTGGTCATTGGTTTGGATTCAACCACAACAAAAATCTGCATTAAAGGGAGATCTAGAATATGCTGAGAAGAAACAGCTACTACAAGGCTACACTTAAAAATCCAAGTCCTTTGTTAAACAGATAAGATCCTAGAATCATAGAATGGTAGAGTGGGAAGGGACCTCCAGGGTCATCAGGTCCAACCCCCTGCTCAGTGCAGGATTCACTAAATCATTCCAGATAGATGTCTGTTCAGCCTTTGTTTGAAGATTTCCATTGAAGGAGACCGCATCACCTCCTGTGGTAACCTGTTCCACTCATTGATCTCTCTCTCTGTCTAACATCTAATCTGTGTCTCCTCCCTTTCAGTTTCATCCTACAGTTTCTAGTCTTTCCTTGTGCAGATGAGAATAGGGCTGATCCCTCTGCACTGTGACAGCCCTTCAGATATTTGTAGACCGCTATTAAGTCTCCTCTCAGCCTCCTTTTTTGCAAGCTAAACATTCCCAGATCCTTTAACCGTTCCTCATGGGACATGGCTTGCAGACCGCTCACCATCCTGGCAGCTCTTCCCTGAACTTCCTCCATTTTGTCATTGCGTTTTTTTTTAAATTGGGGTGCCCAGAACTGTACACAGTATTCCATGTGAGGACTGACTAAGGAAGAGTAGAGGGGGATAATGACCTCACGTGATCTAGACTCTATGCTTCTCTTCATACATCCCAGAATTGTATTTGCCTTTTTGCTGCTGCATCACATTATTGACTCATGTTCAGTCTATGATCTATTAGTATACTCAAGTGTTTTTAAATGTACTGCTGCTTAGCCCAATTCCTCCCATTCTGTATGTGCTTTTTAAAATTTTTCTTGCCCAGATGAAGGACTTTGCATTTCTCTCTGTTAAATACCATTGTTAGTTGTCAACCACTGTTCAAGCTTGTCTACATTTTTTAGTATCCATTCTCTGTTTTCTCTAGTGTTAGCTATCCCTCATAGCTTTGTGTCGTCTGTAAATATGATCAGTTTCTCTTCAATTCCCTCATCTAGATCATTTATAAAAATGTTAAACAACACTGGGCCTAGGACTCTAGACCTGGAGACTTGAATTCCTGTAAGTTAGCTATGTGTTCCCTCACCATCTCTCTGCTTATAGATAGCCTGCATTCCTGTATTTCCCCAATGTTACATTTACTTTCTGAGAGAAGACTGATATGAAATAGAAAAGGTTCGGCCTTCTCAATATCATTTTTAACCAATTCACCATTTTTATTCTGTAAACATCCTATGGCATCTTTGATTTTTCGTTTACTTTTGGCATACCTGCCAAATCTTTTTTTATTGTTATTGGCCTCTCTTGCAAGCCTCAATTCATTATTAGCTTTAGCTTTTATGACACTTGTCCTTCAGTTTCTGCAGACCGCATTATATTCTACTTCTTTATATATTCCCCCCTCTTTCCATTTGATCATGCATGCTAAAAAGGAACAGAAAAATGTTTAAGTTCTGTGTTTATCTATCCTGGTCTCTTTAAATGCTTCCCATTCTTCCTTCTTTTAGGGATTGTTAATGATTGTGCTTTGATGATCTCATTTCACAATATTTCCCAACCTTCGTGGGCATTTCTGTCCTTAAGAACATCCGGCCATTGGATTCTTCCTTTCTGAGTTCATTGAAATCTGCATTTCTGGAATCCAACCTTGAGGTCTGAGTTTTCTCAGGTCTTCCTCCTCTTTTTATCCAAAATTCAAGGATAGCAGGATCACTGCCTCCTAAGGTCCCAGCCACCATTACTTCCTCAACCATTCCCTCCCTGTTGGTAAGAATTAGGTCCAAGATAGTAGATCCCCTTGTTTTCTCTTCTACCTTTTGAAAGGTAAAGCTGTCAGCAAGAGCAGATAAGAATTTGTTGGATCCATTACTTTTACCTGAGAGAGATTCCCAACAAATGTCTGGATAGTTAAAATCTCCCATAATCACCATGTCATGCCTTTTTGAGAGCTTGGCCATCTGATGGAGAAAGAGTTCATCAATATCCTTCGCTTGTCCAGGTGGCCTATAGTAAATGCCTACAATGGTGTCCTTTCTGCTGTTCTCTCCTTGTATTCTTACCCAAACAGTTTCTACAAAACTCCCATGCTCTGAAGCTTGAATCTCTGTAGAGATTAATGTTTTCCTAACATACAACACAATACCTCCTCCTCCTTTAGGTCTGTTTCTTATAAATAAGTTGTATCCTTCAAGCCTTGTATTCCAATCATGTGTATCATTCCACCAAGTTTCCGTGATGCCTATGACATCATATTCCTCTTCTTGTGTTAGGAGCTCCAATTCTCCTTGTTTGTTTCCCATGCTCTGTGCATTTGTGTAGAAACATGTTAGTTTGTGATCGGTGTCTCTTACTCCTCTCCTTCCCGTATGAATTTTTTGTCTTTGTTCTTTTTTTTCACTTCTAATAACAAGGTTCTCAAATACACTCATTAGCTGTATATTTTTGCCTGGCCTTTCACTTCCCTTAGCGTATTGTTCTAGTTTAAAGCTCTCCTGATGAGTGTAGCAAGGCGCCTACCAACTATAAACCTGTCTTTGTAAGGTGCAACCTGTCTCTAGGAAGGATTCAATCATATAGGTAATTCACTCCATGACCTAGAAATCGAAATCTTTTCTGACGGCACCCTTGACGTAGCCAGTTGTTCACCTCTAGAATCCTGTTCAATCTCTTTATTCCATGGCCATCCAGTGAGAGGATCGATGAAAAGACCACATGTGCTCCTAGTTCCTTCACTTTCCTGACTAGGTCTTCAAAGTCTCTGCAGATAGTTGCAAGGTCCTTTTTTGGGTGTCATTTGTCCCTACATGTATTTGTGTTAGGGACTTTTCTACAGTATAGGTTTGTGCCTCATGTATGAAGATAAGGGTGCATGAGTGTATACCAGGAGATACAGTAGAGTAGTAATTGGTTACATCATGTGCAGTGCTTAGTAACAGTTTTGTCTTATTGTTCTGCAGGCAAATGCCAGTTATCGTGCGTTATCTTTGCGAAGAAAGTCTTCTAGGACACTGGAGACCGCGTTAATGAAGGTATAATATCCCTATGTTCTAGGTCTACAGTGACAGCAATGTGGACACACACAGCAGGGGGTGTCAAACAACAGGCCAAGGTTGAGGCAGGCAGAGGTTGTGTAATGTAGTCAACAGGCAGGAAATAAAAGCAGGCAAGACATAGTCAGTAACAGGCACAGGCCAAAATCGGGAAAGCTAGGTATCCAGGTAAAGGGTCAAACCAAGAAACGAGTATCATTAATAACCAATTTCAATGGAACATTAGGACTAGAGATGAGCGAGTATACTCGCTAAGGCACATTACTCGAGCGAGTAGTGCCTTAGCCGAGTATCTCCCCGCTCGTCTCTAAAGATTCAGGGGCCGGTGACAGGTGAGTTGCGGCGGGGAGCCGGGGGGGGGGGGGGGGAGAGGGATCTCCCCTCCGTTCCTCCCTGCTCTCCCCCGCCCCCAGCCAGCTCCCGAATCTTTAGAGACGAGCGGGGAGATACTCGGCTAAGGCACTACTCGCTCGAGTAATGTGCCGTAGCGAGTATACTCGCTCATCTCTAATTAGGACCCTATTGCTCAGGCACTGTCCAGTGGGAAAAGGTGCTCAAAATAAACATTTTTTAAAATGAATTTTTGTTTATTTTTAAAATTAGTATGCTTATGCTAAAATAAAGTGCATGGATGGGTTCCTCAGTTTGTTTTGGACGTTTTGATATATAATTTGTATATATATCGGATTACAGAGTCCATATGGTGATGGTGTAGGCTTGTGTCGGCAGTGGGTTGTTTTCTTTTTATAAATATATATGCTAGTAATTATTAGTACCAGTGTTTCTGGTGATGCAATGCGCCACACAGCTCTGCTACATGCACGTCACACACACAGCTCTGCTACATTCATGTCGCACACACAGCACTACTACATTCACGTCTCACACACTGCACTGCTACATACACGTCACACACACAATATTGCTACATACATGTCACACACACAGCTCTGCTACATTCACGTCACACACAGCATTACTACATTCACGTCACACACAGCACTACTACATGGACATCACACACACAGCACTGCTACATACACGTCGTACACACAGCACTGCTACATACACGTCAAACATACAGTAGTGTTACATACATTGTTCATCCCCTAAAACAGGGATTAGAAGCAGCACAGCAGTGGAGATGAAGGACCTGTGATGATGTCACTGCCATGCGCCGCCCCTGATCACATGATGGGGATGTCATCAAAGCTCCTGTATCCTCGTGCATATTACGGGTGGACTACAAACCCCTTGTGGCCTCAGTTGCTATGCAATACTAACGAACACCTAGCCAGACAGCAGCCATGTGCGACAGGGCCTGTGATAATGTCACCATCATGTGATCAGGGGCGGAGCATGTAACTCCCTCACCAGGGGATGAAGGACCTTTGATGATATCACCATCATGTGATCAGGGGTAGAGCATGTAAGTCACTCACAAACACACTCACTCATGCACATATTGACAGGTCATCGTTAGTAGTTTGATCTGTAAGAGTTACAGGAGAAAACATTCCCTTGTAGTGACAGCAGTCACTAACAGAGCTGATCTAACTCTGCTAGGACCATGCAGCTCCGCTTTGGCAGTGGGCACCCAGCGGTCATGTGTTCGCCAGGTCGAATAGCGGAAGTGACAATTCTGCTTTCCCTATTCACTACTTAGCATTCATTGAGTGCTATGCAGTTTGCAAAAGAGAAGGCAGAAGCAGTTAAAAAATGATTCTGCCTTCTGCTCCAGGTCCTCGGCTGTGACTAACAATGTAGCAGGAACTTTTATCCCACACCATATTTTACTCAGGACCGAGTGCCGTAGATTTACAGTGCTTGGTCCTTCTATGGGTAAATAATCCAGAAAGAGCTAGGATAGGCTGGGAACAGGAAAGCTGGGTGGACATGCTGGCTCTTGAAAGAGCAGGTTGAACACTTATGCCGTTCAGGTTCAGGCAGTGGCAAGAGGAATGATGCCCCTGTGGAAGCACAGCAAATAGAAAGACTGAGGACGCTGGCAATGAGCGTCAGAGGGCATCAGAGGAGGCAATACTTGTCATGATTATACACCTCTTCCACTGAACATTACGCATCTGGATCTCAAGAACATGGAGATCTCAATGTGTCACCCTCAGGTGGCTTTCTCTTTAACCCTTTGCAATCCACTGTCTGACCTCTGAAGACATTATGATTTAAGGCTGTACAGCTCTGATGTTGGAAGACGTCCGTCGGTGTTCTCTTACTATATATTGCCAGCCTCTCTGCTGTCGGAGTCTATCCAACGCATCACCTCATGCAGTACTGGCTTTAGCCAGCAGATAGCGCCGTTGTATAATAGCAGAAAAAGAGTAAGCCCCCTGGGAAAACCAGGATACAAATTGGATTGGAAAGGGTTAATTCCCAGGGTCCCCATCCTTCTTGGACATTTCTGTCCTTAAGAACATCCAGCCATTGGATTCTTCCTCCCCTCTTTCTGAGTCCATTAAAATCTGCCTTTCTGAAATCCAACCTTGAGGTCTGAGTCTTCTCAGGTCTTCTTCCCCTTTTTATCCAAAATTCAAAAATATCATGATCATTGCCTCCTGAGGTCCCAGTCATCTGCACTTCCTCAACCATTCCCTCCCTGTTGGTAAGAATTAGGTCCAAGATAGCAGATCCCCTTGAAGAGATACAGCAGAGTAGTAATTGGTTACATCATGTGCAGTGCTTAGTAACAGTTTTGTCTTATTGTTCTGCAGGCAAATGGCAGTTATCGTGCGTCATCTTTGCAAAGAAAGTCTTCTAGGACACTGGAGAGCGCGTTAATGAAGGTATAATATCCCTATGTTCTATGTCTACAGTGACAGCAATGTGGACACAGACAGCAGGGGCGGCTTGCAGGAATCACTTAAAAATCATTAAAACAGCCTAAAATTAATGATAATCGTTACATGTAAACAGGGGCATCTTGCGCTTTTCGTTTGAACGATGATTTTAAGGTTAACTTAAAATCCATCGTTCAGCTCTTGAGAGATAAAGCAAACACATTTATCTCTCAATAGACCGCATGCTGTTCTCCATGACATGCTTACACTATCCAGGAGAGAACAATGTAATCTGCCAACAGCAGCAAGGAGAACAATGCAGCACAGCTGGGTGTGTTTTTAAACACATTCTGGGCTCTGCAAACAGCTCCTGGAGGTCCTTTTACATGCAAATGAAGTTGATAACATGTTAATGACCATTAACACTTTAGGTAAATGAATCACTAAATCTTTCAATCTTTCAGTCGCTTGAAAGATTATCTTTGCATGTAATAGGGCCTTAAGAAATAGCAACTGCTTAGTGATTCACCTGGTTAATTAATTTAGCCAGACAAGGCTCCTGACTTGTAATCTGCACTCATTTCCTTAGATGGGGTCACTGTAGCCCCCATTACAGTCCCTTTGCTGCTTCTACATATAGACAGAATTAAGTACAAGGTAGCATGTAACATTGTTTTTATTCAGATTTCAATGTGTTTTACTTCCACCTCTTAATAGCTTACCTTATTATATATTAATGTGTCCGCCTCTCTGATGCATTTAAGTTCTGTGGCGCAGCGATTGCAAAAACAGTGCTATTTTGAGGGTTTTTGGAGATTCCAAGGAGTGCAAACTCTCTTTACACACTTTGGAGAATATATATATATTGTTTTGTTTCACTTATTATTGGAAGTCGGTGCTATAGAATCAGGTCCCCTTACTAACACGGGGTTGTGTAACCAACATATGGTCCCAAGCATGAGAATTCCAGCTTCAGAAGCAGCAGCTGTTTGTTGACTTGCCTTACCAACTAGTGCAGCCAGTAAAGCTTCTGACTTGTAGCATGCCTCATTCTCTTACTTGGGGTCACTCTAGACCCCATTAGAGTCCCTTTATTGCTTCTACAGAAATAAGTACAAAATCACATGTCCCACTGTCTCTAAGTGACAGGGTGTCCAAGAGTGCCCTCTTGAGCTGCCCTACAATTGCTATAGATGCCCTTGTTTAGATAGAATTAGTGCACATCTTTATCCTATTTCTTCACACGGTTATTTTGTCTTCCTTTGTAATACATGATTAAGGGCCTCTTAGCTCATGCATTCAAATCCTCTGGCACAGAATGGTTTTGGAGATCCCAGGTTATGGAAATCTGTGAGTGGCCCCGAAGCGTCTCGAGCCCTCTCCTACGTCCCTTGTCCTATGAACTGGATGAATGAGCAATTGTTCCATCTCCCAGACCTTCGTCTAACATTATCATTTGACAAGCCAGTATGATATTAGGTTGGATTTACCTTTAAATGTCACGCCGGGTGACATAGACCATTCAAACCATGAAATGATCCTCTTATTTCATTCCCCGTCATCTCTAACACCTAATAATGAATGGATTCTTTATTCTGCCGCACAGAGATATGAGAGTTAAAACTATAAGCCGGATGAGAGCGGCTGTATTCTATTCTGGGCATTTAATGATCGCTCTCAGATCTCTAAAAACACAAATCAGCAAACAGAAAAAATAATGATTCTGCACTAACAAATTACTGTCTTTATACTGGGAAATGCTTTTCTTAAGTGTGATGTCTCCGGGCCGCGGTATACGAGGTTAAATCTATAATTATCTAGCAAATATCAAAAATTGCTATAGATAAAAAGATGGAAAAAAAACAATCAAGACAGAATGGGAGCCATCGATGCCCCGGGAACGGCAAGGTATTACATAATGAAATGCAATCAGTATAGATGTATATATGTATATATGTACAGTACTGTGCAAAAGTTTTAGGCAGGCAGAAAAAGGGCTGCAAAGTGAGAATGTTTTCAGAAATAGAAGTATTAATAGTTTATTTATGTTAATTAACAAAATGCGAAGTGAGATACCAAAAGAAAAATGAAAATCCCATCAGTATTCGTCATGAGCACCCTTTAGCTTCAAAATAGCATCTATTCTTCTAGGTACACTTGCACACAGTTTTTGAACGTGCTCGGCAGGGAGGTTGCTCCAGACATCTTGGAGAACTAAGAACAGATCTTCTGTGGATGCTGGCGCACTCCAATCCTTCTGTATTCTCAGACAGACTGGATAATGTGAGATCAGGGCTCTGTGGGGACCATATCCTCACTTCCAGAACTCCTTGTTCTTCTTTATGCTGATAGTTAATGACATTGGGTGGATGTTTGAGATTGTCGTCCTGCTACAGAAATAATTTGGAGCCAATCAGATGCTTCCATGATGGATAAGTATCTGCCTGTATTTCTCGGCATTGAGGTCACCAATAATCCAAAACAAACCCCCAACTTTATTTGCTAAACTGCTGCCCCAAACTTGCAAAGAACCTCCACAATGCTTCAGTGCTGCCTGCAGACACTCATTATTGTACTCTCCACCATGCTTCAGTGCTGCCTGCAGACACTCATTATTGTACCGCTCTCCACCATGCTTCAGTGCTGCCTGCAGGCACTCATTATTGTACCGCTCTCCACCATGCTTCACTGCTGCCTGCAGACACTCATTATTGTTCCACTCTCCACCCTGCTTCACTGCTGCATGCAGACACTCATTATTGTACCACTCTCCACCATGCTTCACTGCTGCCTGCAGACACTCATTATTGTACTGCTCTCCACCATGCTTCACTGCTGCCTACAGACACTCATTATTGTACTGCTCTCCACCATTCTTCACTGCTGCCTGCAGACACATTATTGTACCGCTCTCCACCATGCATCACTGCTGCCTGCAGACACCCATTACTGTACTGCTCTCCACCATGCTTCACTGCTGCCTGCAGGCACTCATTATTGTACCATTCTCTACCATGCTTCAGTGCTGCCTGCAGACACTCATTATTGTACCGCTCTCCCCATGCTTCACTGCTGCCTGCAGACACTCATTATTATACCGCTGTCCATCATGCTTCACTGCTGCCTGCAGACACTCATTACTGTACCGCTCTCCACCATGCTTCACTGCTGCCTGCAGACACTCATTATTGTAGCGCTCTCCAGCCCTTCGCTGAACAAACTGCCTTCTGTTACAGCCAAATATTTCACATTTTGACTAGTCAGTGCAGAGCGCCTGCTGCCATTTTTCCACACCCAAGTTCCTATGTTCTTGTGCATTGTTGAGTGGCTTGGCCTTATTTCCATGTCAAAGCTATGGCTTTTTGGCTGTAATTCTTCCATGAAAACTATTTTGCGGATATTGTGTGCTCAGTCTTGTCATGGTTATGACCTGTGACATGAAACTGTCTTCCACAGCCTCATCTTCATAGCAGACTTTGACTGTTCCTCACCTAGTTTTAAGCCTCCTGCACGGCTGTTTCTCAATGCTTGTGTTTTATACTACTTATGACACTGATGATCACTAACACCTGTATGGTATAACTGGTTAATCATACACCTAAGGGCGCCCACCCACTGGCGTTTGCGATTTTCGTGCGTGAAAAACGCAGCATTTTCGCGGCGTTTTTCCCGCGTTTTCGCGGCTTTTCCATTAATTTCCATTGACTTTCATGGGTGCATTAGGAGAAAAATAAGGACACATATGCAACTGACAGTTCCTATGTTAAAAAACGCAACGCAACGCAAAAAAAAACGCCAGTGGACAGGAGTACATTCAATTCTAATTACTCTTGAGAAAAAACGCAAAACGCAAAGAAAAAAAAAATCGCCAGTGGGTGGGCGCCCTAAGGCTGCCTTCACACTAGCGAGAAACCGAACGATTTTTGAATGATGTGAGTGTGAGAAAATGCAGAATTATGAAACCCGTGCTTTTCAATGGCTTCATTCACATCTACGATGTTTTCTATCGTGCGCTATTGTGAGATTTGGAAATTGCAGCATGTCCTATCTTTCTGCGATTTGCGTTTTTTTCCCCCCTCGCTTATGTTTCCCTATGGAGCCTCTGATTTATCACATTGTAATGCACAAACTTGCGATGTTTGTGCAATGCAATGCGTTTTTAACATTAGAAACTCCTATTGTCCTCTATCGCTCGAGAGAATCACAAGCGGCAGCGATGTGATGCGAGATTATTTTCCAGGAAAAAGTATCGCTGACGCTCAGATATCGCATGAACACATTAAAAAAATTAAGGCTAGTACAGTCCAAGTGGAATGTGGATGGAGACTTGAACCTAGACCTAAAGCTCATGATATGTTGATGATGAAACCTTGGTGTTGGTAAAAGCAGGTTTCATCACCAACACAGAAGGGGGTTCTTTACTGTAAGAGCAGTGAGACTGTGGAACTCTCTGCCTGAGGACGTGGTGGTGGTAAAATCCATAGAGGAGTTTAAGAGGGTACCAGATATCTTTCTAGAGCGCTATGATATTACAGGATATAGACAGTAGGTGACCAACGGGTTGTTGTTCCAGGTCTTACAGTCAGGTAGGAACTATTAGGGGTTGATCCAGGGATTAGTCTGACTGCCATAATGGAGTCGGGAAGGAATTTTTTTTTCCCCGAAAAGGCTAATTGGATTCTGCCTCATTGAGGTTTTTTGCCTTCCTCTGGATCAACAAGGAGGTTGAAACAGGCTGAACTAGATGGACATTGTCTTCATTCAGCCTAACATACTATGTTACTATGACATCCAAGACTTCCAGTTCTATAGAGAATTGTCCAACTGGCTATCATGTGTCATTTATAATACTGATGTCTTCTTTTGTTGCAGAGGCCTTTGGGCCAACCCAAACACTAGAACTTGGGTACAACTACAACCTATACACCCCCTATAACTACCCTTCTGAGATGTTGTAGTTGTTGTTTATGGCATCTGACGTAACACATTTGTACACCACATTCATGGGATTTACTCTAAGCAATGCTTTTGTCTACAGAACCTAAATGCCCAGAGGACTGCAGAAGACTTGTACAAGCCTCGAGTGTATGCCGAAGAAGGAGAACTTTCTCACACTTCTTCTCTGGAAGCCATCAGTATCTTGGGCAGTAGCGTCAACTTGTCAAGTCTTCAGACCTTTGGGTCCAAGTTCAACGTTCTAGAGCACATTTGTGAAGACCACAGGATGACAGTTTCCACAACTGTTGAAAAACCAACTTAGATAGCTCGTGAACTGCGAGAAACCAAGAACAATAACATATTGTGGTTAATGGAAGATGATCTAAAAAGAAACAGCCAGGGCCACACACCCCTTCTGAGAGGCTGGCCTTATCTTCTTGATGTGCTGGTTGCATGCACTGGATGGAGTCTTCATAACTTATTCTGCTTATGCAAAGGAGATATTGGTCAACCTCTAAAGACTATCTTCTCCATTGGGTCAAGCTGGGATGCCTGGATGTACTGACATATTGTTTTTTTGTTTTTTTTATCGTCTCATTGGAGATCTTTGAAATTTTTCATAGGACTTCTTTTCTCTGGGAACAGTAAATGGTGATTGGTTTACTTTGGACTCATTGGGACAGATCTACTATTAAACATGCACAAATTGAAAAACTTTTAAAAAGTTTTAAATTGGGTGAAATAGAGAAAAAACGCATTTGGGCATAATTCTTTGGGTTTAGATTGTACAGTGTTCATGGTGCAGTAAAAGTGACTTGTTAATGTTTTTCTGTGGGTCAGTGTGATTATAGCGATACCAAATTTATACAACTTTATAGGCTTCACTACCTTGCAAAAAAAATTGTTAAAAAAGTTGTTTTTTGTCGCCACATTCTGACCCCAATAACTTTTTTTATTTTTCCATACATGGACTATGTGAGGGGTTGTTTTTTGTGCAGCAGGCTGAATTTTTATTGGTGTCATTATGAGATGAATGCAAGTTTTTGATCACTTTATATTCAAGAGAGGCAGTGTGACAAAAAATACCTGCAATTCTAGCATTGTGTGAAACTAGCACTTTCTGGGCAGAAGGAAATGACTGCAATCCATTTATCCAATGCAGGACAAATCCCAAAGTCCAGGTAACTAATTAGCCCAGACATATGGAGGTTAACGTTCTTCTTGGGTTTCTCCATTGACGCCAATTAAAGTTCTTATTACAAATGTGTAGCACTTTGTTTGGCTCCCAAGAAATTCAGGCCACCCTAAGTAATAGAGAAAGCCACCGGAGGGTGACACCTTGAGATCTCCATGCTCTTGAGATCCAGATGAGTTATGTTCTGTGGAAGAGGTGTATAATAACGACCAGTGTTGCCTTCTCTGACCCCCTCTGCCGCTCGTTGCCAGCGTTCTCAGCCTTCCTATTTGCTGTGTGTGCAGAGTAGCATCATTCCTCTTGCCACTGCCTGGACCTGAAGGGCATGCGTGTTCAACCTGCTCTTTAAAGAGCCAGCATGTGCACCCAGCTTTCCTGTCCCCAGCCTATCCTAGCTCTTTAAGAGTTACTTAACCCAATAAGGACCAAGCGCTGTAAATTTACGGTGCTTAGTCCTGGGCTTTAATCCCAGCTTATGGTAAAAATACGGCGAGGGAGTAAAGCTCCTGCCCCTGCAATGTAGCAGGAACAGGTCCAGTCTTCATCTGTTAGCGGAGAAGAAGGCCAAAGCTTTCTTAGCACAAACTCTGCCTGTCTCAACCTTGGCTTGTTGTATGACCTCCTTGCCTTATCCCTCAGTACCAAGCTGCAGTACGTTTTCACCTACCTGGTTCAGCTGTTACTGTACTAAGATTACTCTTGAGGCAATGTCTAAGAGGTAGACACACTTAAGACCAAATCCCTCTAAAAGGAGTGAAAGGGTAAAGACTGGGGACCTCTTGGAGCTCGGGAGTAGCCCTAACTCAAATCAGCCAGTGACTCAGTGAGTCCTCACCGTCTTAGTGGGAGCAAACTGGGCAATTGCCCAGGGCCACCATCTCCGATAGGGCCCCTGCTGCAATAAGTCCACCACATCTGAACCAGGGCCAGTTTCATCCAAGAATATCACGTGCGCATTTATGTGCCTGTAATCGTACGAGTCTTCTGGCCCAACCGTAGGTCCTCTGGCCCGAACTCACAGCATCTTAGGGATCAAGGATGCTCTGAGTTCAGGTAAGTAGACCCAGGCCAGGGCACTTGCTGGTATTATGGGAGCATACATGCACTCCTAATACATTCGCGTAAAACTCGCCTATTAGTAAGGTAATACTAACAAGTCACTTTGTAGTGGTAACGGTAGTGGTCCTGGTGTGGAAGTATTATTTGAGTTGGTATAGTATCATTGGTAATATTGGCCTTTGTACAATGAATTACGCTCAGTCTGGAGCTAATAGTTAATCACGGTGTGGCGGTAATATTTGGTCCTAGTATAGCGGTATTATTTTATAATTATACATGTAGCTGACTCATTTTTTGTGTGTGTTGGCCCATATACCTTGGCACTTGTGCAGCTGATCTAAAACACAATCAGCACCCCTGGAAGTGCTAATAATCATCATCGCAAGTCCCATCGTACCGCCTTCTGAATTGATTGAATGTGACTGTACTGTTAATAGAATATTTTCACATTTAGGGTCCTGATTTTATTTTTGCTCAGTGCTAAAAACGGTTCCACACCTTCTGCATAACACGGCGCTGGTTCATAAGTGAAGAACATTTCTGGTTCTGTAACAAATAAACAAAATCAGCACTTCCAACAAATAAAGGAAATGTGAAAGTGCGCGGAAGCCATGGCTGCGAGTCTGCGACGAGGACAGTAACACATGTTTCAGCACTCGTTCGCATCTAATATCTGAATCAAATTGTGCAACTATTGTTTATACCAACAGTAAGTGCAAGGGTCTTAGTGCATATTTTGATCAAAACATGTGAGCCCATCCGCCATGACCAGGCAAACCTTATCGGATGGGATCCTAACTCTAAATGACACCTCTCTTTGGACCAAAGGCCTCCAAATCCATGGAAAAGCTGGATACCCGGTCATAAGCTCTCACTGAAGCACCTGGGAAAGATGGATGAATAGAACAAAAGTGAAGGCAGCGACTCCTCTACCGATGCAAGAAAAAGTCAGCACTTCCAACAAGTAAATCAAATGTGAGGGTCCACGGAAGCCATGGCTGCGACAAATGCAGAAACACACGCTTCCTGGCTCGGGATTGTGGCCACCAGGCATGAAAAGATGGCAGCCGAGCTCCACCAACGGCTCAAAGAAACTTTTTGTCTCTGCTGCACTTTTCTTTTAACGTCAGTGGGCGGATTTATAGGTTAAGCATGAAGTCATTTTTGAAAGACACTTTGTGATATTTTGTCAAATTGTTGCTAAATTAGTCGTTAATGAAATGCGACTTTATCATAAAAAGGTCATTTTTGAAATATTAGCTCCTCTCCGAAGTAGAACATTGAAGACAGTCACATATAATGTCACCTCCCGCCATCGCCGGTCACAAGGATCGCTTTTTTTTAAGTATAATTTTAAAGTTTATGATAATTTCTTGGACACATGTAAGAGTTCACTTCATGTAACGAGGATCTGTCAGCCCTCCTGACACAGCGCTTCGAGTCATCACCGTGAAATAAAACTATTCTTACATTGTGCCGTTCTTCTCTTATTTCTCCTGGAAATGTTGGAATTAATTGACACCTGGGTGTGACCATTTGGGGTAAGCTATACATTGTGACACTGTGAACACTGACCGCATAGGGGAAGTCTGCATAGGGACACTCCCTATGTGTCACATGGTGCCGTGTAGCCACAGCCTAATTGACAATGAGGCGGGGTTCTGACAACCGGGCATTCATATTGATGTCGTAGGTGTCAGGGTGTATTCACAGAAGCCACAGTGAGTCACGCCTGATATTCTTGGGCATGGCTCGCATAGCACAGCAGACCGACACCCCGTCCGCGTGCCGGAGACCGTGCATCTGCATGTTTTATTCTCGTGCGCTTAAATAGGAGATGCTGCGATTTTTACGTCTCGCAGAGATGCTACATGAGAAAAATCGCCCGTGTAAATGCACCCATTGACTTTCGGTCGCAGCATGTCCTATATTGGCACGTATTACACGAGGATATAGGACATAGAATTAAATGAACAGCGCCAATACCCGGTGAATATACCGGAAACTTGAGTAAAAAAAAGGGCTGATCTGCGTAAAATCGCAGGAAGGCCTAAAATACACGGGCTGGTGCGATTTTCGGCCAGAGAAATATGCAGTGGATTCACATGATGGAAACACGCACCTGGCCGTGTAAATGAGCCCTCGTCCCGTGACACAGGGGCGTATTTACACGATACACAGTGAATAGTGATTTCAATGGGTTCATGCAAATAAGTGTACTTAGCACGCACAATTGCGTTGCGCAAAAAGTATGCAGCCTGCTCTATTCTCTTGCGCATTTGCACAGGGAAATAGAACATACTTAACTAATTAGACTAATTAGCCATTTCAATACAAGGGCTCCTGCACACGAGCGTATGCGGAGATACACTCGCAAGATGATGACGTGCTTATGCTCTGAATGGAGCGTGATCACACACCCACGCATTTTACTGTACATTTTTGCGCCGCTGTGCCCGTTCTTATCGGTGCCAAGGGGCCTAATTAGTGCCCGGGGTTAGCAATTATTACCGTGAAATTGAGCGTTATGCGCGCAATTTTGTGCAGATGGGGTGTGCCTTTGTGCACCCGCTTAGACTCCTATGGAGCCTTGGGTGTGTAAATGCACAGAAAAATAGAGGATGTCACATATAATTTCGCCCGGCGGAAATGTGAGCGTAAACACGCTCAATGTGAGGAAAATTTCAATGGGTTCTATTGGGACTTTTAAAAATATTTTTTTGCATGTAATACATGTTTTGCGCACTCAAAAAGGACTGCGAAAAATGCAGTTGTGCGTTTAAAGCGTAACCCCCGAAGTGCAGAGACGCGGTGCATATGCGCATACGCTCGTGTGACAAGGCCTCAGCCTGAATTCGCATGAACAAGTGCAATTTTGATCATCGAAAAACTGACTTTTTTTCTGTTTGATTTTCCTGTATTTATGCATTTGCCGCTCTTTTCCATCCGTTTTTCCTGCGCGGTTTCACTGCGCTGCACCTCCTGATTTTTTTTCATGTCATCCCCATAGCAATAGGCACTAAAAAGCGTCGCTCTCGCATGCAAATCGCACGGCATGCGATACGTTTTTTTTTTTTACACTCCCATAGAAAATAATGCGCAACTCTTGAACAAGAAATAGGACCAGCAGCAAACTTTCAAACTGGACTATCGGTCTGAGAGCAAAATCGCTTGTGTGCATGAACCTACTCAAATGAATGGGTTCTTCTCCCGCTCGACTTCCATCCATCTCGGACAGAACTTGGAAAATGGCCATTGTGAATACAGCGCTATTGGTAATGGGTCGCCGTCCGACCGCCTCGCGAGCTGGAAGGCTTCTGGGTTAGGTGGCTGAGAAAACACTGTTCTTTTTGGAGCTCATCTCCGACCGCTCCAGACCTGGAAGCAGACGAGGAGCCTTTGACTCGCTGTCGCTTTCTGTTATCCGTCTTTTCCATCCCGGAACAAAGCGCTAATATTATCTGAATGTTCCATAAATGTTCGTGTTTGAGAGATAAAGCCGGCGTGTCAGAGGATCTGGAAGCAGGTGAAGCCAATCTCCCAGCGACCGGCCCGCGGCTCCTGCCACTTTTCTGATCCGTATCCTTAGGAATGTCGTAATCAAAGTGTCGGCTGATTAGGCTGGGATACGTCTAAATGTTGACGCACCTAGGATGGGAGATAAGGGGCCGCCAGCAGCCTCCCGCCGCACCACAAAGAGGCAGTAATGTCACCGGCTTGGCTTGAGATTCTACTTAAGACTTCTGAGAGGGACTTGCTAGAGTCGCGGTGACCGTCGTGGGGATGCGCTCGCCGCAGCAGCTCTGATCTGACAGTAATTACATTGTAAACAGGTTTCAGCACGGGGAGATTTTCATTTTCAGGCTTAAACAGTCACAGCGAGTTATAGCAACTGGATAGCAGAGAGGTGAACATGACCAGAGAGCTGAAGTATAGGGGCAAAGAGAAAAGCGATTTCTGAGAACGCGGTAATCCCATGAATGGCCAGCAGATGGAGGCAATGAGCTGTGTAAGCAGCTATTCTGGATTGTGTAGCAGAGCTGATTATGTTGGGTCAGTCGAGAGCAAAGTAACGTCTACTGGAGACGTAAGAGTGCTTTCACACGAGCAGAATATTACCGCAGGGCGCAGAACAACTTTCTAACCCCCCACCCTTCTCACTAGTGTATTTGGGCCATTTGCTGTCCGCTT
Organism: Eleutherodactylus coqui; assembly: GCF_035609145.1. Classification (NCBI taxonomy): domain Eukaryota; kingdom Metazoa; phylum Chordata; class Amphibia; order Anura; family Eleutherodactylidae; genus Eleutherodactylus; species Eleutherodactylus coqui. The sequence goes on along the minus strand of NC_089849.1, from coordinate 19,541,122 downwards.
TAATCTGCAGATCGCACATGGCCCAATTGTGGCCCATGAGGACAAGCGCATTGATGTTTTTTCATGCAGACGGATGGTCCACATGAAAGAACTCATCACATGTCTTGCATCACAGAGGAGAAACAGGACATGCAAATGTACGCTAATGTACAGCGTTAATCGAACATAGGGTTGCCACCAAGGTAAAAGAAGGTGTGGTTAGGGGCGTGGCTTATAACAAGGTATGTCTTTATCTCTGCTATTCTAGTGGCTGCAACTAGTAATAGTGCCCCAGTAGTAACAGTGCCCTCAGCACTGCCCGCAATAGTAACAGCACTCCCAATAGTAATAGTGCCCCCCAATAGTAACAATGCTCCCAGCAGTAATGGTAACCCCAATGATGGCCCTAAAAGTAATAGTGTCCCCGGTATTAGCCCCAAAAATAATACTGCTCCCAGTAGTGATAGGACCCCAACAGTAATAGTGTCCCACGTAGTGTCCCCAGTAGTAGCTCCAATAGTAATAGTACCCCCAGTAGTAATAGGTCCCAATGATAATAGTGTCCCCAGTAGTAGCTCCAATAGTAATAGTACCCCCAGTAGTAATAGGTCCCAATGATAATAGTGTCCCCAGTAGTAGCCCCAATTGTAATAGTGGCCTCAATAATAATAGTGCCCACCTGTAGTAGTCCCAATAGTAAAAGTGCCTCCAGTGGTAATTTGGCCCCAATAGCAAAAGTGACCCCAGTAGTGGCCCCAATAGTAGCAACATCCCCAGTAGTAATAGTAACCCAAATAATAATAGTGCCACCAGTAGTGGCTCCAATAGTAATCGTGTCCCCTAAGGGCTTCAATAATAACAAAGTCCCCAGTGGTAATTGGGCCCCAATAGCAATAGTGACCCCAGTAGTGGCCCCCATAGTAACAGTGGTTCTCATAGTGGCCTTAATAGTAATAGTGCCCCCCGTAGTGGCCCCAATAGTAGCAACATCCCCACTAGTAATAGTAACCCAAATAGTAATAATGCCACCAGTAGTGGCTCCAATAGTCATCATGTCCCCTAAGGGCTTCAATAATAACAAAGTCCCCAGTGGTAATGGTGACCCCAATAGTGACCACAATAGTAATAATGCCCCCAGTAGTGGCCCCAATAGTAATAGCGACCCCCAGTAGTGGTCTCAATAGTAATATTGGCTCTTGTAGTAATGGGGCATCTTCTTTGTGCCCTCCCCATCCTGAATCTCTGGCAGCAACCATATCTTATCAAGTATTTCACTGATAGTGACATAGTATGTTAGGGTGACCAGTCTATTACCCTCCATTGTAAAACCAGAGGAAGGTAAAACTCCCCAATGAGGTAGAAGCCAATTTTCCCCATTTAAGGTTAAAAATTAGATCACCGGCCCTCCTGAAGTAATCAGTGATATAACATGTAATATTATTACACCCAAGATAGACGTCCAGGCTCCTCTTACACTCTTTAAGCAAATTTCACATCACCACATCCTCAGGCAGAGAGTTCCACAGTTTCACTGCTCTTACAGTAAAGAACACCCATCAATGTCGGTGCAAAAACCTTCTTTCCTCTAGATGTAGAGGGCGTCCCCTTGTTACAGTCCTGGGTAGAAATAGATGATGGGAGAGATCTCTGTACTGACCCATGATATAATATACATTGTTATTAGAGCGCCCCCTTGTTACAGTCCAGGTATAAATAGATGATGGGAGAGATCTCTGTACTGACCCATGATATAATATACATAGTTATTAGAGCGCCCCCTTGTTACAGTCCAGGGTATAAATAGATGATGGGAGAGATCTCCGTATTAACCCCTGATATATTATACATAGTTATTAGAGCGCCCCCTTGTTACAGTCCGGGGTATAAATAGATGATGGAAGAGATCTCTGTACTGACCCCTGATATATTTATAAATACCGTATTTCCCCCAAAATAAGACACTGTCTTATATTAACGTTTGCCACAAAAGAGGCACAGTGTTTTATTTTCAAGGGGGGTCTTACACTCACCTGTCCTGCGGCATCTGAGTCCCCCGCACTCTCTTCCTGGTGTCAGGGCTATTTCAAGCAATGAAGTCAGTACAATAAATAGACATGCTGTATATTTAGAATCCGTAGGGTTTTTCAATAACGCAGATCCGTTGCGGAAATGTTCCACCTCATTGGAAGGCAATTTTAGAAATCTATGTTAAATGCTGCGGAATTGTAAAGAAAGTCTTAGGCCTTGGTCACACGGGCGTTTTTTCCCGCGATTTACGGATCGCATAACGGATGCGCATCCGCAAATCGCGTGACCGGGCCGACGATTCGCTGAAAAAGCTGCACCTAGCAGCATTTTCAGTGAAACCACCCTGCACTGCCTGCTATCCTCTGCCACAGCTGTGGCAGAGGAGAACGATGTTCGATGTTCATGAATTCATGAATGGGTGAGTGAAACCTGCCTCTGATTGGTCAGGCTGTGACCAATCAGAGGCAGCCCATTCAACAGGCGGGGATTTTAAATCCGCGCCTGCTGAATAGTACACAGAGCAGTTCAGGAGAACTGCCGGCCAGACGCAGCTGAACTCCGGCTGCAGGGAAAAGGTGAGTATACATTTTTTTTTTATTTTTACACATTTCAGAATGCTTTTCAGGGAAGGGCTTATATTTTTAAGCAGCAGGGTATTCCTCCAGCCACAGCAGTGGGGGGGTAGTAGGGGACTCCCTCCACCTCTCTCCCCATGGGATTTTCCTACAGCAGGGAGAGAGAGAGGGGCGGGGTTACAAGGCTTCCCTGAAAGCATGGGAGGAGTGAGCAGGACTATAGGCATCCACCTATACTGCGCTAAAACCACGCTCGTGGGAACGAGGCCCTAGCTGTATCTTGTGGGATAATTCCGCACTGTGTGACGGTCCATGTATCACACGGGCGGTTAATGATGTGAAATATAGGGAAGTGTAATGCCACATTGCTCCTGCAGAGGCCACTGTACTTGAAATGCATGGCCTCCAGTGATTGCAGCTAATCACTATTGATGATTTGTCCCCTCTATTTATTGTTTGGATGTTCACTGGCAACACTTAACCCCTTAATGATCAGTGGATTTTACGCCCAATTGACCAACAAATTTTACAGATTTTTTCGTTGTCGCGGTTCGAGAGGGCTAACTTTTATTTTATCTTTCTACCGATATAGTCATGTACTGGCTTGTTTTTTTGTTGCATTGTTGATAGCATCCTTTGTGCCTACATGTAATATATTGTATATCTGTTATTATTTTGGTGGGGTAGAGGAACAGAAATTACTTTTTGGGTTTTGCGTTTACAGCGTTCACCATGCGGTATAATGATAACATTATTCTCCGGATCAGCGGGATTACGGTGATATGAAGTTTATGTAGTTTTTAGGTTTTACTACTTTTGCAAACTAGAAACACTTTGTAAAACAATCATGATTTTTAGTGGGATCTCCGTGTTCAAAGGCCATAGATGGAGATGTGTGGGGAGCTTTTTTTTTTTTTGCAGGATGTACTATAGTCTTTAATGGTATCATTTTTGGTTCATATGACTATCTGATCGCTTTTTATTCATGTGGGAAACACAAAATTAGCAATTTTGGCCAGGCTTTAAATATTTTATGTTCCCGGTATTCACCGTGTAGGTTTAATAATGTGCTAACGTTTTTATTGCAGTCGTTTCGAATATGGCTAAACTAATTTTATGTGGGTTTCTTTTGTTTTTGTTTCTTTTACATAATAATGGGTGAAAGGCGAGGGTTTTCTTTTTTCTTGAACTTCATCGGCTTTGATTGCTGATAGAATACATTGTAAAATTTTAATATTGCTATGTATCCTACAAGCCTACTAGACCCTGCCTCCGGCAAAGCTTCATAGGCCACTCTAGATGGCTGACCTGGAGTGGTATTGTTTGAGCTGTCTTTAGCAGTGTTATCCTTGAACTATACAGTGGTATTATGTGTACATCATAGTATTATTTTGGCACTCTGTAGGGGTATTTTGTGGGCTCTATATAACAGTATTATTTTGGCACTATATAGTGGTATTATGTGGGCTTTATATAGCAGTATTACCTTGACATTATAAATATGCCATTAAGTGAGTTATTGATACTATAGCAGTATTATTTTGGTACTATATATTGTATTGTCATTATGTGGCTTGTATTTAGCAGTATTATCATGGCACTGTATGGAGGTTATATGTGGGCTGTATATCATAGCATTATTTTGGAACTATATTGTGGTCTTATGTGGGCAGTATAATCTTGGCACTATATAAATAGTATTATGTGGATTATATATATCAGCATTATTTTGGCACTATATAGTGGTGTTATGTGGACTGTATATAGAAGCAATATTTTGGAACCATACAGTGGTATTATATGGGGTGCATATAGCAAAATTTTCCTGGCACTGTTATCGGACCACACTAGTACCAATTTGATGAGCTCGTTGCCAGGTGCCAAATTAGTAGAAATGGAAGCCTGTGATGAGAAGATTGCTAGCAATATCTATGAATAACAAGAAAGCACTCTGTGTTGTATCAAGACACATCTCATGAGAACTCAAAAGAGAATTCTGTTTAATTGAAGACATGGCCAGTTTTTATACAGAAAGAAAGAGGGTATTATCATACAAAGGTTACTATTATGAAGGTTACAAAGATTATTGATCATAGGGCTTATTGACATCTACAAAACAGTCTCAAAGCTCTTAAGGTTTGTCTAGACAAGGAAATAGCTGCAGTCAGGGTATTGTTATCTCAGTATACTCTATTTCTGTTGACTAACTATGTCTTTATGTTAACATAATTCAGTATTGCTATTCTTAGAATTGACTTGTCTTATCTTTTGATTCTGGCACTACAAAGCATAGGTTTAGTCTTCTATATAAGGGCCAATAGTCCAATCAGATAAGACATACATACACTTATTGGATTTTAAAACTTAACAGTTTATGTGCTGTGACAGCACCATATAGTGAAAAGGATGTGAAAAAAACTGGCGCAACCCTCTAAGCTACTAGAAGATGTAGATCAAGGTCCAATGTGTGATGGTGAAAGCACTTCTTTTTTATTTTCTCACACATTAAAAACCAGCAATAGAATACGCGTTTTGGGGATGAACCCCTTCGTCAGTTCGGCTGGATAGGACAACAGGATGGCTGGGGGTGACACGATTCCAAAGGTGTATTGGATGTGTCAGAGGTCCTGTATGTGCAGGAGGACAGGGGAGAAAGAAGTGCTTTAGCACACCTTTGGAATCGTGTCACCCCCAGGCATCCTGCTGGACTTCCACATTGCAGATGTTCCAGAGGTTGGGCCAGCAGCATAGAGTGATCACAGATGGTGTATGTCATTAGCAGGTGATCTGTGGAGGTAAGTCATTTGATGCCTGTGGTATGGCTGCAGACCAGACGTGTGCGCGGTTTTAGCCGGCTTTGAGGAAGTGACCAAATGGTGATTTAGGATGATGCACTGATCAGTGTGACCATGCCTGTGATCAGACTGGATCAACATTCATACAAGAATCCTATACATGTACATACTGTAAGCATTAGGCTGCTTTCATGCAAGCATAATACAGAAGCATTTTTGTGCGGACTAGTGTCCTGGCCTGATCAGTACTGGTATTCCAAATTAGGCTGCAACAATGCTTTGTAAAGTGGTAACGTGCCTATCCAAGAGTCTTATAATGCATGGCAATATCATAGAATGGTAGAGTTGGAAGGGACCTCCAGGGTCATTGGGTCCAACCCCCTGCTCAGTGCAGGATTCACTAAATCATGCCAGATGGATGTCTGTCCAGCCTTAGTTTAAACATCTCCATTGAATGAGAACTCCCCACCTCCCATGGCAACCTGTTCCACTCATTAATCACCCTCACTGTCTAACATCTAATTTGTGTCTCCTCCCTTTCAGTTTCATCCCATTGCTTTTAGTCTTTGCTTCTGCCCAAGAGAATAGGGCTGATCCCTCTGTCTCCTATGAGCCTTCTTTTTCACAAGCTAAACATTCCCAGATCCTTTAACCTTTCCTCATAGGACATGATTTGCAGACCACTCACCATCCTTGTAGCTTTTGTTACCATGCAGCGGTTGCTGATCCTCCCGGGGTGGCGGTGTGCGGGCTCCCTCCTGCTCACTCCCGCAACACACCGCTCACCCCTGCCGACACCCTAATATTTTCTCACGATCGGCCAGGTACTTGAAAAGGGCAATACTCGCTCGAGTATTTGTCCTTAGCGAGTATGCTCACTCATCTCTACTAACTGTCCCTCCTGGCTTGTGGTACCCCACTTGATACATTCTTCCACTTGGATGCGCAGCCATTTATGACCACTCTTTGAGTACAATCACTCAGCCAGTTGTGAATCAAACTAACAGTTGCCTTGTCAATCCCAGATTTGGTCATTTTTTTCAATAAGGATCGTATGAGATACTTTTCAAATGCTTTTTTGAAGTCAAGATATACTTTATACACCGCATTTCCCTGATCAACCCAGTCAGCGATTCTGCCATAGAAGAAAATTTAATTCATCTGCCATGACTTGTTTGTTACAAACCCATGCTGGCTCTGGTTAGTTCCTCATCCTCATCCAAGTACATTCCAACATACTGTTTAATTTGTTGAAAGACCTTTCCCGGTATAGAAGTCAAGCTCACAGGCCTGTAGTTTCCTGCGTCCAACTTCTTCCTTTTTTGAAGATAGGGACAACATTTGCCCTCCTCCAATCTTCTGGGACTTCTCATGTTCTCGAGGAATTTTCACAGATTACAGCAAGGGGTTCATCAATTACCTCTGCTGCTCCTTCAGTATCCTAGGATATAATTCATCTAGTCCTGGAGATTTGAATTAATGTAAATTAGCTAAGTGTTCCCTCACAATCTCCCAGATTATAGATAGCCTGCATTCTTTTATTCCCTCAATAGCACATGGAAGATTAGCTGATGTTACATCTACTTTTTGAGAGAAAGCAGATACAAAATAGAAATGCAGACGTTCGGCCTTCTCAACTTCATTTTTAACCAATTCACTATTTTCATCCTGTAAACATCCTATAGGATTTTTGACTTTTCCTTTGCTTTTGACATACCCCCCAAATCCTTTTTATTGCTTTTGGCCGCTCTTAAAAGCCTCAATTCATTATTAGCTTTTCTGACACCTGCCCTACAGTTTCTGCAGACCGCATTATATTTTTCTTTAGGTATTCCCTCCTCTTTCCATTAGATTAACATATTTTTGTTCTTTTATAGCATGTGTATAAGCTCTCTGTTCATCCATCCTGGTCTCTTTAAATGCTTCCCATTCTTCCTTCTTTTAGGGATTGTTAACGATTGTGCTTTGAGAATCTTATTCCGTAACTTTAACCATCCATCTTGGACATTTCTGTCATTAAGAACATCCGGCCATTGGATTCTTCTTACCTTCTATCTGAGTCCATTAAAATCTGTCTTTCTGAAATCCAACCTTGAGGTCCTAGACTGTTCAGCTCTTCCTCAATTTGTTATTCAAAATTCAATGATAGCATGATCACTGCCTCCTAAGGCCCCAGCCACCCTTACATCCTCAACCATTCCCTCCCTGTTGGTAAGAATTAGGTCCAAGAAAGCAGATCCCCTTGTTTTCTCTTCTACCTTTTGGAAAATAAAGCTGTCAGCAAGAGCGGATAAGAATTTGTTGGATCCATTACTTTTACCTGAGAGATTCCCAACAAATGTCTAGATAGGTAAAATCTCCCATAATCACTATTTTTTTAGAACTTATACATCTGAAGTAGAAAGAGTTCCTCCGTATCTTCTGCTTGTCCTGGCGGCCTATATATAGTAAATGCCTACAATGGTGTCCTTTCTGTTGTCCTTGTATTCTTACCCAAATCATTTCTACAAAACTCCCAGCTCTGAAGCTTGAATCTCTGTGGAGATTAATGTTTTCCTAACATACAACACAATACCTCCTCCTCCTTTAGGTCTGTTTCTTATAAATAAGTTGTATCCTTAAAGCCTTGTATTCCAATCATGTGTATCATTCCACCAAGTTTCCATGATGCCTATGACATCATATTTCTCTTCCTGTGTTAGGAGTTCCAATTCTCCTTGTTTGTTTCCCAGCTCTGTGCATTTGTGTAGAAACATGTTAGTTTGTGATTGGTGTCTCTTACTCCTCTCCTTCCCGTATGAATTTTTTGTCTTTGTTCTTTCTTTCCACTTCTAATAGCGAGGTTCTCAAATGTATTAATTAGCTGTATATTTTCACCTGGCCTTTCACTTCCTTCCCATATTGTTCTAGTTTAAAGCTCTCCTGATGAGTGAAGCTCGGCGCCTGCCAAATAAGCTGCTGCTTTAGAAGCAACTGATTGACATTGCATGTGGCATTATTACGTTATATAATTTATATTTCTTTGGACCTAAGCAAAGCTAGATGGCAACCTACCTGTCTTCTATTTGTTAGTGTTTTTTGTTATTTGAAGGGGTTGTTGAGGAGGCATGTCTGCAATAGTTATATTAGTGCTACATGCGATATCTCCCCCTACATTATATACAGCAGGCCTCTGCAGCTCATGCAGTGATGTAGCCTGCACTGCACCCTGCGTAGCGGTACCATGCTGCTTGCGGACGTTTTGTACTTTCTAAGTGGCGAGCTTTGTCAGAGATGCAGGACTGTTTTATCGCAGCAGCTGAAAGGCTTCATTACTGTTCTCATATCAGGATCGGCTCACAGCTCGTAGGCTTTTAAAATGCCAATCTCCAGTGCAGGGAGGGGGCGAGAGACGGAACGGGGATATTCTGATCACTATTTACAGTACATAGATGAGGCTTTATGGATGGCAGAGAGGACGGACCGCAGGAAATAAATCATAGTATTATAAATTATATAACCGGACTCATTTAGAAAGGTTATTCTATCGCAATCCAGACTTTACCGAAAAAATCAAGTTATGTATAGTTTTTTGTCTGTCTATCTATCTATCTATCTATCTATCTATCTATCTACTCCACAGCCAAAGATCCAGGGCACATGCCTCGAGACATATGTTCTGCTTACCTCACGAATTGAATTGAAAAATTATATATATATACACATATTGGAGACAGTATGATAATATACACAATGGAGACAACATAAGATAACTTTCAATACAGCAGCTCAGCTGTAGTATACCTCTGGTAGTGAAATTAGCATATAATAGTCAGATAACAGCTCTATGCAGTGATAGTGATTACAGTGCAGTTACCTCCAGTGATCACAGGTGATGTCATTTCTGATTAGTGTTGTTCACTTTTGGTTTTCATCTCTATTCGTCCCAGTACAACATGACTATTTATTCTAATCACCACTTGTTTCTGCAGAATTTGCAACACAGACATCTTTGGCTCCATGCTTTCCTAGCACATACACACACTATGCACAAAACCCCAATACTACTGCCACCTATGAGAGTGCCGACCAGCTGTTACCCCTAATAAGTAATCTCACACACTGTTCCCTAGATCTCCCTCACAGACTACTGCACGAACCACCCTTTCTCACAGACTGTTGAAACCCCTTAGGTTCTGCCCCCCTCATCACGCAGAAGGAGTAGATACAAAGTGGCAGACCTTCTGATACATGTAGTCCACCATGCAGACCAGCAACCTATTAATGACGCCATAATAATTCGGCGGGTTGCCCTGCACCTCAAAAAGTGAACCACATTGGTACTGCCAGGGTGACAGTACCAATCTACTCTATGTAGGAGTATACACAAAGCAGCCACCCGCCTCTATATTAAGAGGCAGTGTGAGTGGCGGTCTCATCAGGTGTCCAGCACAGGTGTAATTAGCTCCCTCAATTGGTAGTCTGCTACCTGCATGGTGAGGGGTTGCAGCTATCTGCCCTCCTTAGTCAGTAAGTATATGGCCATTCTCAGTGACTGTTTATGTCGAAAACCACATCAAAATCCACACGGTCTTTGTAGATTTTAATGCGGATTTTGGTGTGCATCCACAGCAAACCACCCCTATTATTGAAAGAGTGAAAACAGCTGAAGCTCTGCACTAGAAAGCTCACCATTTTGACATAGAAACAAATATTTTGGTGTGGATTTTCCGCTCCTATCACAGATGATGCCCCTAATAGTTCTCCATTTCTTTACGCACAGGATGTCTCTAATAGTTTTCCTCCCCTTATCACATGGGATACCCTTTATAGTTCTTACCCCCTTATCACACGGGATACCCCTAATAGTTCTCCCCCCATTTATAACACATGATGCCCCATAATAGTTCACCCCCCCTATCACACAGGATGCCTCTAATAGTCTTCTCTTCTCCCCTTTTCACACAGGATGTCCCTAATACTCTCCCCCTTCTTTATCACACAGGATGTCCCTAACAGTTCTCCTCGGACCCTTATCATACAGGATGTCCCTAACAGTTCTCCCCGACCCTTATCATACAGGATGTCCCTAACAGTTCCTACCCCCTTATCACACAGGATGTCCCTGATAGTTCTTACCCCCTTATCACACAGGATGTCCCTGATAGTTCTTACCCCCTTATCACATAGGATGCCCCATAATAGTTCATCCCCCCTATCACACAGGATGCCTCTAATAGTCTTCTCTTCTCCCCTTTTCACACAGGATGTCCCTAATACTCTCCCCCTTCTTTATGACACAGGATGCCCCTAACAGTTCTTCCCCGACCCTTATCATACAGGATGTCCCTAATAGTTCTTACCCACTTATCACACAGGATGTCCCTGATAGTTCTTACCCCCTTATCACACAGGATGCCTCTGATAGTTCTTACCCCCTTATCACATGGGATGACCCTGATAGTTTTTACCCCCTTATCACACAGGATGACCCTAATAGTTCTCCACCCCTTTATCATATAGGATGCCCCTAATCGTTCCCCTTTTTGCACAGGAAGTCCCTTTCTCGTTCTCAAGTCCCCTTGTCATTTGGGATGTTACTATTGCCACCACCCGCTTCTTATGCCTCCTTATAGTGCTCCCTCCTTCTCTCATGTTACACTGCAACCACAGTGTCTGGCTCCGGCAAGGCATCCTCTCTTTTCCTATGGCTGAGTGATGTGAGCGCTGCACTGTGATTGGTCCTGTGATGCAGTGCTAACAAGTAACTGCAGAGCACAGACCAAATAAATAAATGTCTAACTGACTGCACTATGATCAGGCCCTCCTTGCATGGTAGTCAGTGCTTCCTCCCTGCCCAGCTCAGTCTCCTCCCATCTGATGTTCTGAGTGGAGGAAATCAAGAAAGGAGGGGAGACTAAGTTGGGGAGGAAGCGCTGTCTATCACCAAGCAGGACAAGCTACCTGCACCACACAGAGGACCTCATCATAGCGTTCAACTATGCAGTCAGTGAAAAGAAGAGACGTAATTTATTTGGTGCAGAATTCACAATTCTGCATTAAATGGGAACTCTGTGGCAAATCTGCATTTTAAAATTCCCATTAAAAGGAAATACGTGTGAAAAATCAGCTCTTAGGTAACATAGTATGTTAGGCTAAAAAAAACACATATGTCCACCCAGTTCAATGTTGATCCAGAGGAAGGCAAAAAAAACCCCCAATGAGGTAGAAGACAATTTTCCCCATTTAGGGGAGCAAAATTCATTTCTGACTCCAATCTGGCAATCGGAGTCTTCCTCAGATCACGAACCCTTTGGCTATTGTAATCTTTTTAAGGTGGCTCTGCACTTCTTCCTGGGTTAAACTAGTGAGATTAAGTGGAGAGTTTACTTTTCATTTTGTATCTCATCTGACATTTCATTTTCCTCTGTGAATACACTGGAGAAAAAACTATTTAACTAGAGATGAGCGAGCACCAAAATGCTCGGGTGCTCGTTACTCGGGACGAAATTTTCACGATGCTCGAGGGTTCGTTTCGAATAACGAACCCCATTGAAGTCAATGGGCAACCTGAGCATTTTTGTATATCGCCGATGCTCGCTAAGGTTTCCATTTGTGAAAATCTGGGCAATTCAAGAAAGTGATGGGAACGACACAGCAACGGATAGGGCAGACGAGGGGCTACATGTTGGGCTGCATCTCAAGTTCCCAGGTCCCACTATTAAGCCACAATAGCGGCAAGAGTGGGCCCCCCCCCCTCCCAGCAATTTTTACTTCTGAAAAGCCCTCATTAGCAATGCATACCTTAGCTAAGCACCACACTACCTCCAACAAAGCACAATCACTGCCTGCATGACACTCCACTGCCACTTCTCCTGGGTTACATGCTGCCCAAACCCCCCCCCCGCACGACCCAGTGTCCACAGCACACACCAAAGTGTCCCGCAGCAGCCTTCAGCTGCCCTCATGCCACGCCACCCTCATGTCTATTTATAAGTGTGTCTGCCATGAGGAGGAATCGCAGGCACACACTGCAGAGGGTGGGCACGGCTAGGCAGCGACCCTCTTTAAAAGGGGCAGGACGATAGCCCACAATGCTGTACAGAAGCAGTGAGAAATATAATCCTGTGCCACCACCATCAGGAGCTGCACACGTGGGCATAGCAATGGGGAACCTATGTGCCACACACGATTCATTCTGTCAAGGTGTCTGCATGCCCCAGTCAGACCGCGTTTTTTTATAAATAGTCACAGGCAGGTACAACTCCGCAATGGGAATTCCGTGTGCACCCACAGCATGGGTGGCTCCCTGGAACCCACCGGCTGTACATAAATGTATCCCATTGCAGTGCCCTGGACAGCAGAGCTAACGTCAGATTAAATGCAGGTGGGCTTCGGCCCACACTGCATGCCCCAGTCAGACTGGGGTTTTTTATAAGTAGACACAGGCAGGTACAACTCCCTATTGTGAAGTCCGTGTGGACGAACAGCATGGGTGGCTCCCTGGAACCCACCGGCGGTACATAAATATATCCCATTGCAGTGCCCTCTACAGCAAAGCTAATGTCAGGTTTAATGCAGGTGGGCTTCGGCCCACACTGCATGCCCCAGTCAGATTGGGATTCTTTAGAAGTGGACACATGCAGTTACAACTCCGTGTGGACCAACAGCATGGGTGGCTCCCTGGAACCCAGCGGCGGTACATAAATATATCCCATTGCATTGCCCATCACAGCTGAGGTAATGTCATGTTTAATGCAGGTGGGCTTGGGCCCACACTGCATGCCCCAGTCAGACTGGGGTTCTTTAGAAGTGGACACATGCAATTACAACTCCGTGTGGACCGACAGCATGGGTGGGTGCCAGGAAGCCACCGGCGGTACATAAATATATCCCATTGCAGTGCCCAGCATAGCTGTTGTAATGTCAGCTTTAATGCAGGTGGGCAAAAAATTAATTGGATTACACTGTAGGCGAGGGCCCATTGGTGTACCAAAAGTACTAATGTACCTCAGAAAAATTGCCCAAGCCCAACCAAGAGGGCAGGTGAAACCCATTAATCGCTTTGGTTGATGTGGCTTAATTTGTAACTAGGCCTGGAGGCAGCCAAGTTAAAATAAAAATTGGTTCAGGTGAAAGTTTCAACGCTTTAATGAGCATTGAAACGTATAAAAATTGTTTACAAAAATTATATGACTGAGCCTTGTGGGCCTAAGAAAAATTGCCCGTTCGGCGTGATTACGTGAGGTTTCAGGAGGAGGAGCAGGAGGAGGAGGAGGAATAGAATACACAGATTGATGAAGCTAAAAGGTCCCCGTTTTTGATGGTGATAGAGAGCGATGCTTCCATCCGCGGGTGCAGCCTACGTATTGCTTAGGTATCGCTGCTGTCCGCTGGTGGAGAAGAGAAGTCTGGGGAAATCCAGGCTTTGTTCATCTTGATGAGTGTAAGCCTGTCGGCACTGTCGGTTGACAGGCGGGTACGCTTATCCGTGATGATTCCCCCAGCCGCACTAAACACCCTCTCTGACAAGACGCTAGCCGCAGGACAAGCAAGCACCTCCAGGGCATACAGCGCGAGTTCAGGCCACATGTCCAGCTTCGACACCCAGTAGTTGTAGGGGGCAGAGGCGTCACCGAGGACGGTCGTGCGATCGGCTACGTACTCCCTCACCATCCTTTTACAGTGCTCCCGCCGACTCAGCCTTGACTGGGGAGTGGTGACACAGTCTTGCTGGGGAGCCATAAAACTGGCAAAGGCCTTGGAGAGTGTTCCCCTGCCTGTGCTGTACATGCTGCCTGATCTCTGCGCCTCCCCTGCTACCTGGCCCTCGGAACTGCGCCTTCTGCCACTAGCGCTGTCGGATGGGAATGTTACCATCAGTTTGTCCGCCAGGGTCCTGTGGTATAGCATCACTCTCGAACCCCTTTCCTCTTCGGGTATGAGAGTGGAAAGGTTCTCCTTATACCGTGGGTCGAGCAGTGTGTACACCCAGTAATCCCTAGTGGCCAAAATGCATGTAACGCGAGGGTCACGAGAAAGGCATCCTAACATGAAGTCAGCCATGTGTGCCAGGGTACCTGTACGCAACACATGGCTGTCCTCACTAGGAAGATCACTTTCAGGATCCTCCTCCTCCTCAGGCCATACACGCTGAAAGGATGACAGGCAAGCAGCATGGGTACCCTCAGCAGTGGGCCAAGCTGTCTCTTCCCCGTCCTCCTCATGCTCCTCCTCCTCCTCCTCAATGCGCTGAGATATAGACATGAGGGTGCTCTGACTATCCAGTGACATACTGTCTTCCCCCGCCTCCGTTTCCGAGCGCAAAGCGTCTGCCTTTATGCTTTGCAGGGAACTTCTCAAGAGGCATAGCAGAGGAATGGTGACACTAATGATTGCAGCATCCCCGCTCACCATCTGGGTAGACTCCTCAAAGTTTCCAAGGACCTGGCAGATGTCTGCCAACCAGGCCCACTCTTCTGTAAAGAATTGAGGAGTCTGACTCCCACTACGCCGCCCATGTTGGAGTTGGTATTCCACTATAGCTCTACGCTGCTCATAGAGTCTGGCCAACATGTGGAGCGTAGAGTTCCACCGTGTGGGCACGTCGCACAGCAGTCGGTGCACTGGCAGATTAAACCGATGTTGCAGGGTCCGCAGGGTGGCAGCGTCCGTCTTGGACTTGCGGAAATGTGCGCTGACCCGGCGCACCTTTCCGAGCAGGTCTGACAAGTGTGGGTAGCTTTTCAGAAAGCACTGAACCACCAAATTAAAGACATGGGCCAGGCATGGCACGTGCGTGAGGCTGCCGAGCTGCAGAGCCGCCACCAGGTTACGGCCGTTGTCACACACGACCATGCCCGGTTGGAGGCTCAGCGGCGAAAGCCAGCGGTCAGTCTGCTCTGTCAGACCCTGCAGCAGTTCGTGGGCCGTGTGCCTCTTCTCTCCTAAGCTGAGTAGTTTCAGCACGGCCTGCTGACGCTTGCCCACCGCTGTGCTGCCACGCCGCGCGACACCGACTGCTGGCGACGTGCTGCTGCTGACACATCTTGATTGCAAGACAGAGGTTGCGTAGGAGGAGGAGGAGGAGGAGGAGGGTGGTTTAGTGGAGGAAGCATACACCGCCGCAGATACCACCACCGAGCTGGGGCCCGCAATTCTGGGGGGTGGGTAGGACGTGAGCGGTCCCAGGCTCTGACTCTGTCCCAGCCTCCACTAAATTCACCCAATGTGCCGTCAGGGAGATATAGTGGCCCTGCCCGCCTGTGCTTTTCCACGTGTCCGTTGTTAAGTGGACCTTGCCAGTAACCGCGTTGGTGAGGGCGCGTACAATGTTGCGGGAGACGTGGTCGTGCAGGGCTGGGACGGCACATCGGGAAAAGTAGTGGCGACTGGGAACTGAGTAGCGCGGGGCCACCGCCGCCATCATACCTTTCAAAGCCTCCGTTTCCACAACCCTATACGGCAGCATCCCCAGGCTGATAAATTTGGCTATGTGCACGTTTAACGCTTGAGCGTGCGGGTGCGTGGCGGCGTACTTGCGCTTGCGCTCCAACACTTGCGCTAGCGACGGCTGGACAGTGCGCTGAGAGACATTGGTGGATGCGGCCGAGCACAGCGGAGGTGAGGGTGTGGGTGCAGGCCAGGAGACGGTAGTGCCTGTGTCCTGAGAGGGTGGTTGAATCTCAATGACAGGTTGGGGCACAGGGGGAGAGGCAGCGGTGCAAACCGGAGGCGGCGAACGGCCTTCGTCCCACCTTGTGGGGTGCTTGGCCATCATATGTCTGCGCATGCTGGTGGTGGTGAGGCTGGTGGTGGTGGCTCCCCGGCTGATCTTGGCGCGACAAAGGTTGCACACCACTGTTCGTCGGTCGTCTGCACTCTCAGTGAAAAACTGCCAGACCTTTGAGCACCTCAGCCTCTGCACGGTGGCATGGCGCGAGGGGGCGCTTTGGGAAACAGTTGGTGGATTATTCGGTCTGGCCCTGCCTCTACCCCTGGCCACCGCACTGCCTCTTCCAACATGCCCTGCTGCTGCACTTGCCTTCCCCTCTGAAGACCAGTCCTCAGTAGGCGTAGCAAACCACCTGGCGTCAGTCACCTCATCGTCCTGCTGCTCTTCCTCCGAATCCTCTGTGCGCTCCTCCCTCGGACTTACTCCAATTACTACTACCTGAGTGATAGACAACTGTGTCTCATCGTCATCGTCCTCATCACCCACTGAAAGCTCTTGAGACAGTTGCCGGAAGTCCCCAGCCTCATCCCCCGGACCCCGGGAACTTTCCAAGGGTTGGGCATCGGTCACGGCAAACTCCTCCGGTGGGAGAGGAACCATTGCTGGCCATTCTGGGTAGGGGCCCGGGAACAGTTCCTGGGAGTCTGCCTGCTCCTCAGAATGTGTCATTGTAATGGAGTGAGGAGGCTGGGAGGAAGGAGGAGCAGCAGCCAGAGGATTCAGAGTTGCAGCAGTGGACGGCGCAGAACTCTGGGTGGTCGATAGATTGCTGGATGCACTTTCTGCCATCCACGACAGGACCTGCTCACACTGCTCATTTTCTAATAAAGGTCTACCGCGTGGACCCATTAATTGTGAGATGAATGTGGGGACGCCAGAAACGTGCCTCTCTCCTAATCCCGCAGCAGTCGGCTGCGATACACCTGGATCAGGAGCTCGGCCTGTGCCCACACCCTGACTTGGGCCTCCGCGTCCTCGCCCGCGTCCACGTCCTCTAGGCCTACCCCTACCCCTCAGCATGCTGTATTACCAGTAGTACAGAAACAGAACGCTGTAATTAAATGTGCCGCTTATTGGCCTGTGGTTGGAGGCTGACTTCCCTTACGGAATGCACAGCAGAGCCAGGAAACAATTTTGCGCACGCCTGTAGTGAGACGTAGGTGCGTATGACTGAGCTAGTGGAATTCACAGCGCAGAAGCAGTCAAGTGGCCAAAGGCCAGTAGTAGGCCTTAAGTATTTTGCTTCTATTTTTTTTAAATGCTGAGCTGATACAGCAGACAGATACTGTAGGCAGCGTATAATATTATGTATACTGTTTCCCTCTGGCGGGATGACGGCGATCATGTAACAGAGACAGCAGATCCAGGAAACAATTTTGCGCAAGCCTGCTGTAACGCTTAGCTGCGTATTAATTAGGACTACAACCCCCAGCAGATAGATACTGTAGGCAGCGTATAATATTATGTATACTGTTTCCCTCTGGCGGGATGACGGCGATCAATTTTTTGGAAAAAGCCCACTGCGTATATAGCCTGAATATCTCTTTCCCTGCCTCACCAGTACTGGCCCCTATACTCTGTACAATGACTGCAGACTGAGGACGCAATGCTCTGCATGGCCGATATACAAAAAAAAATAATTGTGCAACACTGCTAAAAGCAGCCTCAACAGTACTGCACACGGTTAGATGTGGCCCTAAGAAGGACCGTTGGGGTTCTTGAAGCCTAAAATAACTCCTAACGCTCTCCCTATAGCAGCAGCACTTTCCCTGAGCTATGTCAGAATGCATCTGTGGCGAGCCGCGGGAGGGGCCGATTTATATACTCGGGTGACACCTGATCTCGCCAGCCACTCACTGCAGGGGGGTGGTATAGGGCTGGAACGTCGCAGGGGGAAGTTGTAATGCCTTCCCTGTCTTTCTATTGGCCAGAAAAGCGCGCTAACGTCTCAGAGATGAAAGTGAAAGTAACTCGAACATCGCGTGGTGCTCGCCTCTAGTAACGAGCATCTCGAACACGCTAATACTTGAACGAGTATCAAGCTCAGACGAGTACGTTCGCTCATCTCTATATTTAACCCTTTCCAATCCACTGTCTGCCGTCTAAAGACATTCTGATTGAAGGCTGTACAGCTCCGATGTCAGAAGACATTCGGCAGGGTATTTTTACTGTAGATTACTGGACGCTCTGTTGTCGGGGGGCTCTCTAGCATGTCCCATACCGCAGTACTGGTTCTATCCTGCAGATGGCGCCATTGTATACTGGCCGAAAGAGAAAGCCCCCTAGGAAACCCTGAATGCAAAATTGGATTGCAAAGGGTTAACAATTTTGTTTTCTCCTCCTCACCCTTTGCAATGTTTCCTACGCTATTTATTAAAGGACCAATACTTTCAGTATTAATGTTTTTAACACTCATATAGTTAAAGGACAGTTTAGGGTTAGTTTTACTCTCTTCAGCAATAAGTTTCTCTGTCTCCATATTTGCTGTTTTTATCTGACTTCTACATTATTTATTTTTTTCCCTATAGCTTTTTAATGCTTCCTCGCTGCCTTCTTGTTTTAGCAGTTTAAATACTTTCTTTTTGTTGTTTATTGCCCCCTTTATATCTTTATTAAAGGGGTTGTCCCGCGAAACAAAGTGGGGGTATACACTTCTGTATGGCCATATTAATGCACTTTGTAATGTACATTGTGCATTAATTATGAGCCATACAGAAGTTATTCACTTACCTGTTCCGTTGCTGGTGTCCCTGTCTCCATGGTGCCGTCTAATTTTCAGCGTCTAATCGCCCGATTAGACGCGCTTGCGCAGTCCGGTCTTCTCCGTGTTGAATGGGGCTGCTCGTGCTGGAGAGCTGCTCCTCGTAGCTCCGCCCCGTCACGTGTGCCGATTCCAGCCAATCAGGAGGCTGGAATCGGCAATGGACCGCACAGAAGACCTGCGGTCCACCGAGGGTGAAGATCCCGGCGGCCATCTTCGCAAGGTAGGTAAGAAGTCACCGGAGCGCGGGGATTCGGGTAAGTACTATCCGTTTTTTTTTCAACACATGCATCTGGTTTGTCTCGCGCCGAACGGGGGGGCTATTGAAAAAAAAAAAACCCGTTTCGGCGCAGGACAACCCCTTTAAGCCACATTGGTTTTCTCCTATTTCTAACCCCTTTATTCCTGTGAGGTATGAACCGCTCACAGTAAGTAATTAGGATATTCTTAAACGTTTCCCATTTATTGTTTTGTACTCTTATTTTTGAGGATATTGTCCCTGTCAATATGGTTTAGGGCATCTCTGAGCTGGTTGAACTTTGCCTTTCTAAAGTTTAGTATTTTCGTAGCTCCCCGATCAAACTCCCATTTCAAAGACAAGTGAAAATGTATTATATCATGGCCACTATTTCCCAGGTGCCCCTCAACCTGCACCCTTGTTATTCTGTCAGGTCTGTTGGTTAATAAGTCCAAAATGGCCATGCCTCTAGTCAGGTCCTGTACAAGTTGGGTGAGGTAATTATTTTTAGTTACTGACAGAAACTTGTTGCCTTAATGAGATCTGCAGGTTATGGCTTCCCAGGTTATATCTGGATAGTTAAAATCCCCCATAATAATCACCTCATTGTGATTTGCTGCTTCATCTATTTATCCCAGTAATAGATTTTCAATGGCTTCTGTTATATTTAGTGGCCTATAGAAAACCCCTATGAGGATTTGATTGTTGTTTTTCCCTCCATGTATTTCCACCTATAGAGACTCCACATGTTCATCTCCCTCCCATATGTCTTCCCCGTAATGTGGGTTTTAAACAGGATTTTGCATAAAGACAAACCCCTTCCCCTATCTGTTTTCTACGATGCCTTTTGATCAGACTGTAACCCTGTAAGCTCACTGCCCAGTCACAGCTTACATCCAGCCAGGTCTCTGTTATGCCCACAATGTCATAGTTTTCCTCAGACATTTGTTCTTCCAGTTTGTCTACTTTATTCGTTAGACTTCTACCATTAGTCACCATACAGTTTAGAATGTTTTGGTTAGTTTTTACTTTTAAGTGTTTCCCTTTTAACTATTCTGGCAATTCTAACTGTACTAACTCCTCCCACTGCTCCCCCCCCATTTCCATTACTTAGTCCAAGGTCACAGTCTACACTATTTTCCTCTCTATCTGTGGATTTGTGATGCAGATTTCTCTTGAAACATACTGTAAGGGTGGAGTAGGATTCTAATGTGTCCTCTCTTATCTGGAACTGTCTGTATTGGCCGTATAATGATGCCAGCTGAATACATAATGGTAGAACTAGACTTCCCCTATAGGAGTCTCCTTTCCCTGGTAAAAGCAGTGTCTCCCAGTAATCCCAGGATGTACAGTAGGGCTGTATTGTATAACAACTAGCCAGTCACATGAGCAATAATGTGAAGTATGTATCAACACGAGTAGGTAACAAAGATACTAGAGTAGGAAGTAACGTATAAATGACAAGAACAGAATGCTGGTAATCAGATGATGGCAAAAATGGATGATGTTGATGTTCATAATGGCATCAGATAACGGAGCACATGATCATGGTGATGGTTATCAGATGATGGAGCAGATGGTGATGGTGAACAAATAATAACACAATGAAAATAACTGAACATATATCTATCTTTCTCTAAATCTTCTCCTAATCTATCCGGCATGCTTACCCTAACACCAGTCACCACTGTCCCTGAGAAACCCTATTTGAGACACTGATCCTTTCTTGATAAGGAAACCAAAGTTAGCTGTACTAAGAAGTAAAAGCAGTGTCTCCCAGTAATCCCAGGATGTACAGTAGGGCTGTATTGTATAACAACTAGCCAGTCACATGAGCAATAATGTGAAGTATGTATCAACACGAGTAGGTAACAAAGATACTAGAGTAGGAAGTAACGTATAAATGACAAGAACAGAGTGCTGGTAATCAGATGATGGCAAAAATGGATGATGTTGATGTTCATAATGGCATCAGATAACGGAGCACATGATCATGGTGATGGTTATCAGATGATGGAGCAGATGTTGATGGTGAACAAATAATAACACAATGAAAATAACTGAACATATATCTATCTTTCTCTAAATCTTCTCCTAATCTATCCGGCATGCTTACCCTAACACCAGTCACCACTGTCCCTGAGAAACCCTATTTGAGACACTGATCCTTTCTTGATAAGGAAACCAAAGTTAGCTGTACTAAGAAGTACTGTAAGACAAAGGCAGATACAAACAGGGAAAAAACTAACAATCAAAAATAAGGCTAAGAAGCAAAAACTGGACTAGAAATAACTACAGGGCCAACAGAACACTAATAAGAAACAAAGTACTCTAGGAAAAAGACACTAAAGCAAACAAGGAATACTGGATTTAAATGCATACAGCTTGCGCTATAACCAGCAACACACTGCAGAAGCCAGGAGTTATTTTTAAAGGAGGCTAACCAATCAGGGACTTGTCTCCAAACAAGGCTGGGCTGCAGCAGTGTGATCAGTTGACCCACTCTAATGGATCAACTGTGCGGTATGTACAACTGAAACAACAATAAACTAGAAGACAGGGGATGATGCTATAGCTGGAGAATTCCTGCTGATTGTAATAGTCGGCTCATCATCTGGGGACACTTCAAACAAAAAGGGATAGTCCAAAGTGGGCAACTTCCTTAAAGGGGTTTTCCCATTAAAGACATTTATCCCCTGTCCTGTTCATACCGGATGAATGTCCTTAATGACAAAACCCCTTTAAGGGATGGAACTGTGTGACTTAAGAGAAACTCGAGTAAGAGGGAAGAAGCTATACAATGCAGTGAGGATAACAGAACATTTGAGGCTTTTGTCACTAAGAAGTATTCTATCTAACTATTTTGCAGACTACTTGACTATAATCTAGTGTCTTACCTTACTCGTAGAAAGCAGAATTCACGGGGTCGTCCACTATCAGAAAATCACGGTTGCTTTTTTTCTAGAAACAACATTAAACCTGACCATGGTTGTGTGGGGTATTGCAGTTTATTTCTATTGAAGTGAATGGGACTGAGGTGCAGTACCACACACATACTCTTGGGCAGGTGGTGCACTGTGTCTTGATGAAAATAGAAATATTTTAGGAATGCAGCGCAGTCCCTTTAAGGGAGATGCAGTTTCTGGTAAGCCGCTGCCAGATATGATCCATTGAACTATGTGGGGAGGG
The DNA here is from genome assembly GCF_035609145.1 of Eleutherodactylus coqui. Taxonomy (NCBI): domain Eukaryota; kingdom Metazoa; phylum Chordata; class Amphibia; order Anura; family Eleutherodactylidae; genus Eleutherodactylus; species Eleutherodactylus coqui. Next base: position 19,518,843 of record NC_089849.1, on the reverse strand, counting down.
AGGCATCATGAAGACAGGAGCTCATTGCATTGGGACTCATTACAACCTGACAATGAACTTGGGTTTGACTGTTTTGTCTACAGTGTTCTCCCATCTCTCCGGCTTCAGATATGAAATCTTCTGATTGATTAAACTGAGCGCTTGTCTGTAAATATTTCCCTCTCTCAGCTTATCACATCTCCGCACCTCTCTGCCAGCTATTTATTCCTTGCGGCACACAGTTATTTGCAGGGGCATGCAGGGTTAAAGCGATAAATGTTCTCCTGCGGAAGGTATCCTTATAGCAGATGTTAATTGTCTGTAATGCGCAAATAAACTGTAATTAGAAATGCAATCTGAGTAATGTCTGTTTTACTGCACTGTCTGCCAGGAACTGTAGGCATTATTCTGGGTACGAAGGGTTAATACAAATCAAACTTGGTGGTTTAGGCCATATTCTTGCAGTGTCGGTTATACACAGTAAGGTATAAGTGTTTGGTAAGCTATGGTATCTCTATAGGTTTGCTTTAGTAAAGGGTGTGTATATTTCTGCAACCCCCAAATAGTCTTGATTAAACCAATTCTTTGTTTCTGGGACAAATTCTGTCCAGAGACCAGAGGGGGTGGGGGGAGTTATATTACCTGATACCCTCTTTTCGCCCTGTTCTGCTGCTGATCTGCCTGTTCCTGTTCAGTTTTCCAAGATGGCTGCCACAATTCTTAGACTACCTGATGCACATGGAGCTCTGGTCGTGCATCGGTAATTTTGGCCAATCTGAAAGCAGCATGCAGGGTCTGACTACCGATGCAAAGTCTGTACTGCGTATTGACAGGAATGCTACAGTCATCTTGGAAGAATGAAGGCTCAGGAACAGACGGATTGGTGGCAGAATGGGGAGAAAGCACAGCACCAGGTAATTTAACTCTCCCCTTCCTGAACAAATTTTGTCACTGAGAGCAGAAGGCCAGTTTAACAATCTCTTACCAATTTGGGCATACAGCTCCTATGCTAGTCTATCTGTCTCCGTGGTTACAGACTCCAGAGAAAAAAACCCTGTGCAGTATGGTTCTATGTTATGGCACTCCCTCTTCCTCCACTTCTACTATGTACGAGGCCGCTTCCACACGGGTGACATGATATCGCATTGGCAGTTCGTGCGATATAGCTGTTTTTTCTTGTGGTGATATCGCGATTTTGTGTCGCTGCAAAGTTGCATCACAGGACTTTGTAACACCACATGCGAGGATTTTCGGGTGGGGGCTTGAAATATAAGACCTACCCCAAAAATAAGCCCTAGCAGCATTAAAAAAAAACAAATAAAAAAACACATACATCACCTAAGAAGCGCTGTCAGCTCCACTGTGTCTTCTCCCCAGCAGTTATCTTCAGACATCCCTTACTGGTCAGGGATTTGAAGATCTCCGCCTCCAGGAAGCGCTGCCAATCAGCCAATCAGAGCCAGCGATCGATGAACCAATCATAATCATTCATTCATTGAATGACTGTGATTGGTTTATCGAGTGCTGGCTCTGATTGGTTGAGCGCTCGAGAGCCAATCACAGCCAGCCCTTCCTGGAGGCGGGGATTTTGATCCTCCAATCCAGGAAGGGCTGGCAGAAGACTAAAGACAAGTGCCAGAGGTGAAAAGGAGAGGTGGGCCAGAGATGACAGCGCCTCTTAGGTGATGTACTTTTTTGGATGCAGCTAGGGCTTAGTTTAGGGCTCACACAGTAGGATTTCCTACTGTAAAAGTTGCATTGCACCACACGTAAACCAGGGCTACCAACCCCCCCCCAAAAAAAACACAAATCGTGCCTATACAAAACATTGCTTGTGTGAAAGAACCCATAGGAAGGCATGGGCTCCACATACATGTGATTTGTAGCACTGTCGCATCTCGTCAAAATTGACCAATAAAGTTTCCCATGTTGAAGTGGCCTGATAGCAATAAGTAAATAGGAGTTACAAATGCAAGATCAGACTACACCTGGTTTGCTTGAAGTCTGTAACCATGGAGACACATAGCTCGGCATAGGACCTGCATACAAAAAACAGTAGTAGCTTTTAATCAAGAATGGCAGTAAATGGTGATTTAGTTTATAGTGCAACTTTTTGGAATTGAGATTGAGCAGTTCTGCATAGAAAATTGTGGCGCAAGTGGGCTGCAGGGAAGAGCTGCATGTGCAGGATCAGACTACACCTGGTTTGTTTGTAGTCTGTAACCATGGAAACACATAAGTCTGTATAGAAGCTGCATACAGAAAGGGCTTAATCACACTAATGCATTTGCACAGCGTATTGTGAACGCAGTGAACAGAACCCGGCGACTTCATTGGGTTTGTGCACACAAGCGTATTTTGTGCGTGCATTTTGCTCGCGCAAAAATATATGCAGCATGCTCTATCGACCTGCGTATTTCTGCAAATAAAAAAAGCACATCATGAACTAATTACACTAATTGCCCATTCCAATGAATGGTTTTGTGTTTTTTTCGGGATGCGCAAAAAGTATAGTCAAACAGGCACATGTATGCACAAACATTGCGGAAATGGAGCAAATGCACACGGAAATGCGCTTATGCCCATGTGAAGTCAGCCGAAAAGAAGTAATTTGTTTTCTATCAAGACTGGCTATAAATGGCGATGTAGTTAATAGCGCAACTTGATGAACTTTTTTGAATTGTGATTGAGCAGTTCTGCATAGAAAATTGTTCTGCGAGTAGAATTACGTGGGGACACCCTGCATCTGGAGATGATCCCCAAATATATCATTAGAGTGAATTAAACATAATTGTACGAGATTGACTAGACTAAAATTGCAGGGAACCGCGTGTCCTGCCGCCATCCGCAGGCTACTATAAACATCACAAGAATTTTTAGCCTGCCTCGTGCACTAAACAAATGAGGTTATTATCTAAAAAGCCGGCAGTACGCCGCACTATGATTGGCAAGAACTTCTCCGGATCAATGGACAATTAGGCAAATGGAAAATTTCAGCATCTGTCTGAGTTTGAATCCTTTTAATTTGAGTGCGGAGTAAATTTTTCATTTCCTAGCAGGAGAAAATACTGAAATATATATATATGTGCCTGGCGTCGCGGAGCTTGTGCTGGTAAGTGGGTCAGGAAGAAATTAAACCCGTAGAAAATCTTCTAAGTTATGCAGAATATAGAAGATGTAAAATTCTAGAACATTTAAAATGTCTTTGCATCTTCTACCTGGATTTCTCGGTGGAGCGACGGGAACTGAGAGTCTTAGAATAAATCTCACTTCTCAAAAACTTTTATTTTTCCCACCATGCGTACTGACTGCCACATAAAAGAAGAATCACAAACTTTGTATCTTTACCAGTGGCACCCAAACTTTTTCCATGCAGTTCATTATGGAATATCCATTCCTGCTTGGATTTCTTTGGCCTTCAGAACCGCAGTATTTCATCATGGTGTAGATCCCACAAGGTGATGAAATAGTAGTGTAGGAATATCGGCCCCTGCGGACAGGAAGCTTCTTGCAGTTGGTTCTAATTAGATGGAGGTGCTGAACAGCCTCATCTCAAAGTTGCTTAATAAGATCTGGGGACTGTGAAGGCCAGAGAAGCAAGGAGAACTTGCTGCCATGTTTTTGGAACCAGTCCATGACTATATGATCATGCTCCTACTGAAAGTGTCCTTCTGCCATAGGGTACGCAGCTGCCAAGAAGGGATGAACGTTGTCATCTTAGGTAACTCCCCCAACTGTTGTTGAAACATCTATCCACAAGTATCAGAGGACCCAGGGTGAGCCAAGAAACATTCCCCACATGATAACTCCACCTTCACTGGTCTGACCCAAAGGGGTCATTGATTAATCCGGCTTGCACCAAATTCTGACCTCCAATCAGCACGGTGCAACAGAAAGATGGATCCATCTGACCAGGAGATGTATTCTACTGCTGAGTAATACAAGTTTTGCACTCTTTTGCCCGCTGGACTCTCGCCTTGTTTTTTTTTGTGAAATGAGTTGTATTTTTAAATGGTACTATGTAATGTACTATATATTGTACGATACTAAATTTATAAATATATATTTATTTATTTTTTATTTATTTTTTTGGTGTACTACTAACATGTCTTGGGAAAAAAATTGATATTATTTTCTGCCAGCCATAACTCTTATTTTTCTATCAATATAGTTGAGTTAAAGGGGTTGTCCCGCGAAACAAAGTGGGGTTATACACTTCTGTATGGCCATATTAATGCACTTTGTAATATACATTGTGCATTAATTATGAGCCATACAGAAGTTATTCACTTACCTGCTCCGTTGCTAGCGTCCTCGTCTCCATGGTGCCGTCTAATCTTCAGCGTCTAATCGCCCGATTAGACGCGCTTGCGCAGTCCGGTCTTCTCCCTTCTGAATGGGGCCGCTCGTGCCGGAGAGCGGCTCCTCGTAGCTCCGCCCCGTCACGTGTGCCGATTCCAGCCAATCAGGAGGCTGGAATCGGCAATGGACCGCACAGAAGACCTGCGGTCCACCGAGGGTGAAGATCCCGGTGGCCATCTTCACGAGGTAAGTAAGAAGTCACCGGAGTACTACCCGTTTTTTTTTTTTTTTAAACCCCTGCATCGGGTTTGTCTCGCGCCGAACGGGGGGGCTATTGAAAAAAAAAAAACCCGTTTCGGCGCGGGACAACCCCTTTAAGGCTCATTTTTTTGCGACACATCCTGTAGCTTCTATTGGTACCATTTTGGAGTGGATATTAGAGATGAGCGAGCATACTCGCTAAGGGCAATTGCTCGAGTGAGCATTGCCCTTAGCGAGTACCTGCCCGCTCGAGAGAAAAGGTTCGACTGCCGGCGCGGGTGACAGGTGAGTTGCGGCAGTGAGCAGGGGGAGCGGGGGGCGGAGAGAGGGAGAGAGAGCTCTCCCCTCCGTTCCTCCCCGCTCTCCCCCGCCGCTCCCCGCCCGCCGCTGGCAGCCGAACCTTTTCTCTCGAGCGGGCAGGTACTCGCTAAGGGCAATGCTCGCTCTAGCAATTGCCCATAGCGAGTATGCTCGCTCATCACTAGTGGATATGACTTTTTGATTGTTGTTTAATACATTTTTTCTTAGAGACGGGGTGACCAAAAAAAGCGCAATTCTGCCTTTTTTTTCTGATGATGTTCACCATGCGGGGTAAATAATGCATTACTTTGATAGATCAGACTTTTAGGGCAACAGCGATACCAAATATGTTTTTTGAAGATTTCTATTAAGATTTTTTTTTATTATAAATATGGCATTTTTAAAAAGTTTTATTACCTTTTAATTTTTTTTAATTAATAAAACTTTTTAAAACTGATTTTTTTTACTCCCCATATTGCTTGATCACTCCTGCAGTATGATGTAATACTATAGTATTACGTCATACTGCAATCTGACAGGCATTCTACCAAGCCACCCCACACTCTGCAATGGCAATCCAGGAGGCTTTCAGAAGACCCCCGACTGCTATGGCAACTGAACGGCACCCCACGTTCTCATTGCGAGATCCAGTTTGAGACCCCTAAAGATTGATTGGGTTATTTACATGCCACTGTCAGAATTGACAGCAGCATTTAAAGGGTTAACAGCTGCAATCAGTGGTGGTGCTGATTGGAGTTGTTGCGGGTGGGTGTCGACTGTAAGAAACAGCCAGCACTCGCACTGTATGGAGCAGGATTGACCCCTTATTCCCACAATGCAAACCCCGAACCTCTATGAAGTAAATGTACTTCCTGGTAATAGCAGCATCGGCCTTCGCATTTAGTTACCTGCCAGGCTAGTGAGCTACCAGCTAGGTGGCAACCCAAACACCGCCCTTCTGAGGTCCTGCAGCTTGCTGCCTGAGGTGGTAAGCTCAGGTTGCCTTATGGTAGTGGCGTCCCTGAGCAGTGAAATCCCGGCTCCGGCTAGTCTAGCACCGATGACTGAGTCGCTCCGATCGCTGGACTTTCCCATTTAATATAGATATACCCTGAAACTGAACCCCCAGAAAACTTGTCACAGGATTTTATGCTATAGGGAAGCACGATCATCAAAGGTCATGGGTCTCCCATAAATTAGCCAATCAGTGCAAGGAATAAGTAGATTAGATAGGATTGATTGCTTTACTCCATACAAGCCTGTTCCCTTATTAAAGGTGAATTATCAATGCATCACCTCAAGCAAAGAAACGCGTGTGAGGCACAGCACAGAGAAGTTGTCCCCCCATGGCGCACAAATCTGACTTACTTTACTTCTGAAATAACTTCCCAGAATGTAACAGGATTAAACGACAAGAAATGGAATGAAACGGCGACTTTCTGGGCCTCCTTACATCCTCTGATAAGAAGGCGCAGAGAGGGCAAAATGCAAAGGATTTGGGGGGATCAATGCTCGCTACATTAATGACTGCATGGAAGCGAGGTCTTCTAGGTATTTAGGACAGAAGAAAAGCTCCTGTCCCCGTATCATAGATAGGTTCCCGAACACTCTTATTATAGAACTACTTCCACTCCTTCAGTGTCCTATAGGTAGAATAATCCCTCTTATAATTCTGTCCAGATAACGCTGTGAGCTAGACAAATGTGCCCCCGGTGAGGAAGCAGCTTTAGGCACAGTACATTCTGCGAGTCTATCAATCACCGTGTGCTATTCCGAGTGGCAAAAGGCTACTTTGTAATGCTTAAAAGAGAATTCAACCATTGAAAATCCCAGAACGTTGTCACACGCTTTTATTTATTATCCCATTACTTATATTGGATCAAAACTTTCCATACAGCTGTTAACAGAGTATAATTAGTTATATTGGACCTCTAGGGGGCGCATAATCTAATTTATTGATATTAGGCATTGATACGCACTAGGGTACAAGGGCATAGTTAGGTCCTAGGGCAAATTTTGAACATTGTCCCTGGACATGTTGGTTGCTTGCATACATGGGTCCCAGTGGATTAGCTCCTACGTATAAAGATATATCCTCCCCTCTCCCTTCTCCATGTAAAAAAGAAAACAAAGATATATAGTCTGCATAACTTATAAGTGATTACAATATATTTACCTCCAGAAAACTCACAGGTGATCTCCTCTCTGATTATGATTATTCACTTTCAATTTTCTTTGCCATCTGGCCCAGACCACCATGGCAACTTCTTTCAGCCATAACTAATCTCTGCAGAATATAATGCACAAAAACTTTTGTCTCCTCGCTTTTACAGCACTCTCCCCACCTCTACACAAACACTCCATTAATAGTACCCCAAACGGTAGTAGTGCACACCACTAGACCGCAAAGAGTAATAGTGTATCTCTAAGTGCCCCACTCAATAATAGCACCCCCCACTGAATAATAGTGCTTCTCCGAGTGCCCCTCACAGCAATAGTACCCTCTGTCTACTAAAACAAAGTAATACTGTCCCCGTTGTGCTCACGTATAGTTACTGTACCTCCATTATGCCCCCATATGGTAGCAGTGATGACCATTGTGTTCCCACACAGTAATGGTGCCCCCATTCTGCCCCACTGAGTAAAAGCACCCCCATAAAGTAACATGGCTCCACTTGTGAAAATTAAAATTAAAAACTGAAACTCATCTACTTTGTTCCAATGACAAATATATTGGTTCTTTTCTTGCAGCCCAGATCAGGCAATAATGATGTCATTGCGCTGCCTGGGCCAGCCAGATTTTGGACTCAGCAGCACTGAGTCAATGTATATAGTGGGACAGGAAGCTAATGGGTCTTTGCTGCACCATAGATTTCAACAGGATCTACGTCCGTTTGACTGGGGATCTGGGTTGGCCCTCTGCAGCCCTGGGTCTGGTCATGACTGCAACCCTGACATTGTTATGCCTATTCTAGGGTAAGTTTTATAGGGACAGTTGACCCTAAGAGAATGTTTTTTGGAAATGAGATGGGAGCTGAGCCCACAAAAGAAACCCATGAGAATAGAGGACATAAAAGTTAATTCATGCCGGAACATTAAGGACAAGTGTGCACCTTGCTCAGCTGTTAACCCCCGGACACCTCTGCAAGCAAGTTTGGGGCGGGCACGAAGATGTGCTCAACCTCAGCTGTGTCTTTTCTTACTCAGCCTGGCCAAGAAGGTGGATTAAGGGTTCAGAGGAGGAGGGAGAGACCCCACACATGGCAGGCATCAGTACCATGAGGTGGTCACTAAGGGGCACTATTACTATGAGTGGGTACAAAGAGTATGGCTAAATGTACAAGGAATGCAGTCTAACATAAAAAATGGTTCAATACACACAATACTTGTCCTTTATTTGATTGGTTGAAACTTGGGAGTCATGCATGTTCTATATACATGGAGAATGAAACCTCAGAATCAGTATCATAGTCCACAGATATCTGCATTCACATAAGGTGATGAGTAATCTCCAGAAGATGTCAATGACCTAAAAACAAGTCAAACGTGCCAATACCATGAGGGTGCCCTTCAAATCGGCAATTAAGACAAGTGACTGGGGAAAGTGTAGGTGAAGGGACTGACCGAGATGGAGATCGGGGTATGTCCCTATCCACCAGAGAAACCTCTGCCACAACCGGCCGGGTGCTGGTATGGTGGGGGTCAGTTCAGTCTGGGCCGTAGCAGGCGGGGTCATTGTGGACTTCATTGTAGGAGGAAATGAAGCCATCAACATTTCATGTCCCGGATCTGGCCAGCTGTGGCTGGTGGTAGATCTCTTTGTACTGTGCTCGATGGGTGGTCTGGGGCTTCGGGGCCGATCGGTGGAAGAACGATCATCAGACATTCTTGCTGCTGAATAAACTTATCATAACAAAGACCTGGGAATGCTATGAGGCCAGTCCGGACGCTGAATCCCTTATTACCGGGACTATAATGCTAGGTGTGTTTGCACCACTACAAAGTTGGGGCCGGCAGAGTAGCTATACAGTGTTATTAAGGCCACTTACGGCCTCAGTTCTCTATCCGTAACAAAGTTTTCTCATGTAGCGAGTGTTTAAATGAAATCTTTGGCGCAGCTGCCCTCGTTCCTACTACAGTCCAAGTACTTACAGTTCAGTGGTTTAAAGGGATTGTACCAGAATTTTAAGCTATCCCCTATCCAGAGGAAATGCACAAGATAGGGACCCCTTTTGATCTGGAGAATAAGACTCCTATGTCCTGCTCTCATGTCAATATGGTGGCCGCTTGTCCCCCCGCAGTGACGTCACTCTGAATGGAGCACTTGCCACACATGCACGGTCAACGTTCCATTCATTTCAATGGGGCTGACGGAAATACCCGAGTGGGTGCCACATGGGTATCAACACCACGGAGGTGCCTTCCACATTGCCAATTAACACAAGTGACTGGTGAAGGTATAGGAGTAACAATAAGCTTCTTGTACCCAAGAGATTGTCACAGGCTCAGTAACACGATCCCAACGCGACGAGAACGCGAGGGGTAATAACGCCACCGAGATCAGTAAATGTGATTAAAACACACAGTATGACGAACACGACTCAATTCGGCCAACGCACAAGGTATTTATAATACTTTCATAATGTGACAGGTATAAAAGATACATGGAGGTGATGAGCACACAAAGGATCCAACATGGTCAATGTGTCGCCACAAGCTACAGTATCTGATACCAGGCGGGTCTAATCAGTATTATCCTAACCGCTCGGGGTAGATGTGTAATGCGTATGTAAATGGACGTCTAATCCAGGTCATGTTGTTGAATGTGTCAGGACTATGTCAGATAAGAGCGTCTGCCTTATACCGGTATGTCAGATAACAGCGACCGCATCATGCCAGTCATAGATAAGGGGTAAAGGCAGTGACAAAAATTGAATCCTATTAATCACCGGATGCAAATATGAAGAAAGCCTAAAAGTTATTTTTACGCAGATGTAATCATTGCGACAGGTTTACAGATTTAGCCAAGTTTTACTTGACTCTTAAAGGGGTTGTCGCACATCAGCAACTTATTCCCTATACACAGGATAGAGTCTAAGGGTGCTTTTACACGGCACGGCCTGTCGCACGCAGATGCCTGAGAAGTCATCCCAATTGTTGCAGTCCGCCCGTCTCCATTCACAGTAAGCAGGCAGTCATTCATAAGCGAATGGCTGCCTGTTTACACGGAACGATACGCCATTCTGTTTTTTGCATCGCTCATCGTTCAGCCGGCGCATGCATTTACACTGAACGATAACCATTCAGATTCTTGCTGGATCACAGGGATCCGAACGATAATCGTTTCATGTAAAAGCACCCTAACTGGCTGATTGGTGGGGGTCTGACCACTCGGACCCTCAGCAATCCCGACATTTCATCCCCAGAGCATCCTAAAGCATCCTAAAGTTTTGAGAGCCTTGGGCACACATGTGACCACCACTCCGTTCACTTCAATAGGACCATTGGAATTAGCTAAGTGCTTAAACTTGCCTATCTTTGGTGGTCCCATTGAAGTGAACAGAGTTGAGGTATGCATGCACAGCCATTGCTGTCAAAACTTTAGGACATGCTGACAGTCTCCCATTCGTTGGACCCCCACCGATCAGCAAGTTATCCTCTGCCCTGTGGTGTAGGTTTCAGTTATAATTGATGCCACCTTCTGGTATAAATGACAGCCATGCTTCTAATATTAGGCCTTGCCCACTTTTTGAAAACGTGGCGGTGCCCGAAGTGCACCTCAAAAAAATGTAGTTTCAGCACATGTGCCAAAATTGCAACTTTTAAGAGCTAGAATTCTGGTACAGCAGAACTCATACATATGCCCCGCTGTGTCTATACATGTCTACACCGGATTTGGTGGGGTGTTCATGGAATAGGGCTACCTCGTGACTCCTGGTCACCTGCTAGTCCAGTTGGAGTAAAATATCGTAAGCATCACTATAACAAGGCTTCATTGTTTTCATATGGCAAACCAGGTCTGCAGGTGACCTTCCAATGGTCTACAGTGGTCAAAAGGTCCTCGATGATTGTGGTCCCCATAGAGAAACGCTGCAGTTTTGCGTTGATTCATAGGTGACCAAAAGCCCTATAGAAAAGGTAAATAATCTAAAAATACTCTAGTGGTCCATGCACGACCTTGTACAATGGCACATGGGGTACCGACAGGTCTGTATGGGCTCACAGGCACTCCGCTATATTCTCTATTTAACCCTTTCCAATCCACTGTCTGACCTCTGAAGACATTATGATTTGAGGCTGTACAGCTCCAATGTTGGAAGACGTCCGTCGGGGTTCTCTTACTGTATATTACCAGCCTCTCTGCTGTCGGAGCCTATCCAACGTGTCACCTCATGCAGTACTGGCTTTAGCCAACATATAGCGCCATTGTATAATGGCAGAAAAAGAGTAAGCCCCCTAGGAAAACCAGGATACAAATTGGATTGGAAAGGGTTAAAGCAATGTTAGGAGACTCTGAATCCCTCTGTAAAGGAACATACACAATATTATCAAATTTCTGTATCGGAGTGTCATTAAACGATAGTTCTGAGGATTTCACATCAAGAAGATCATCTGTAATAGCCTTGTACATAATATCTGTTTATTTTACTATTATAGCACTTAAGAGTATTATACTACATATAGTACTGATATAATGTATGCGCGCCCCCTAGAGATACTTCACAAAATATTCAAATTTCGTCATGTGCAAATTATAAATCCTAAAATGTACTTGTGATATCAACTTCAACTTTGAAGCTCTCTGGTCTCCATGGATACAATATCTACAATCTCTACAGAATCTACAACACGTGAATGTTTTTAATAGATACTTTCTCACTTCAGTATTATACTGTATACTTCCCCACTCCGCTCTTTCTAAATCTCCACTTCCCCTTCCTTCCTTTCTTCCTTCCTTCCTCTCTTGTTCACTTCCTTATTCTCCCTCCCTCTCTGACTTCCTTATTGTTCCTTCTTTCCAACTTCTCCCTTCTTCCTACTTGATTCCCTCTTCCTTCTATCCTTCTTTTTTCTCTTCCTCACTTTAACTATTTCTTCTCTGTTTTCTTCTTCCCTCCTCTAACCCCCTTCATTCTATCCTACTTATCATCTCCCTTTCTTCTTTTCATTCTTCCTTCTTCTATTCCCCACTGATTCTCTCTGCTTATCATCCTCTTTCATCATACAATCATAGAATGGTAGAGTTGGAAAGAACCTTCAGGGTCATCTGGTCCCTGCTCAGTGCAGGATTCACTAAATCATCCCAGACAGATATTTGTGTAGTGGCCCAGAACCCCATCCTGGTCCCCTCCATAAATGTCATACATATTTCGTCCTATGTAGATGCACTGTGCAGAGCTTGTCTTGTTATATCCAGTGTGTGTTGCACAGCTGCGGCACTTGAGAGGTTAACTTAATAAAATCATTGGATGCATGTAAATGTTACTGTCTTTCATGTCATGTAGTATGAGAGAAGGTATGAATAGGAGTGTATGAGAGCAGGAAAGAGGTCCATCTTCAGGAGTTTGAAAGAGTGCTAACACAGAACCGAATGGAAGCACCTTCAGCTTTCATGTAGGTGAAGATGGAGGAGGAGGAGCGATATCCCGTAGCGAGTGAAGTCTGGATGTGGATGGAGTGAGTCACCAAAAACCCTCAGAATGAGAGCATCCCTAAATAGTTCTGTATAGAGGAACCCACCGTACTAGGTACCAGTTCACACTGCAGGCTTTTCCTGTGCGGCTGTCTAACTTCCAGATCACTGCACAGAGGTACACTACTGAGTCATAACCTGCTGTGCAGGGTGTCATTTTTTAAGTCTTTTGTAAATATTTGTCTACCAGAGAGTCTGCGGAGTGACTCCTACCCCTTCCTCCTCTGGAGTGCTCCCAGTCCAGGAGCAGTGCTGTACAGATAACGTGGACTGTAGGACCATGGTCATCCTGTGTATCCTCCCTGACCTCTGAGCTCTAGCCTATGTTCATTGATAGTGAATTGTACCTGCATTGCCTTGAAATCCTCTCTGTTTAAATGTTTATTTTCTTCAAGTAATGTTATACTGGGCTTCAACCGTTCCTTGGGACCCGAGGTACTATACACAAGTCTCTGTGTTCTTATTCTCTGCTGTGTAGCATAATGGTGTGTGGGAACAGTGGTGTCACGAGTGATAGCTACAGCCCGCCTTATTCTGTTTATTGGCATTCCCTATCCTAGGGGTGTCAAAGCTGGCCTGCGATCCTGCTCTGCCCTTGGCTGCGTGTTATACCTCAGGGATCAGAGCCAGGTAAGTACCACCATGACGAGTCCACACATCCCTCACAGCTCTTCACGTTAGCCAGCTGCCCAGGGTCACCCCTCTGGGGTGTTGCATTTGTCCAGCCTTTGTTTGAACACTTCCTTCCTTTTTCTTCATATCCCTTTTATTCTCCTCTACTTCTCATTTTCCTTTCTTGCGTTTTACCTCCTCTTTTCTCCTTCTTTCTCCACTTCTTCTTCACCCTGCCTCCTTCCTTGTTCCCTCCCTCTGTCCTCCTTCATTTTCCCCAACTTCTCATTCACCTTTTTTCCTTCTTCTATTCCCAACTGATTACCTCTACTTCTCCTCCTCCTTACTTCTGTCCTTTCTTCTTCCTTCCCTCTATTCCCTTCATTCTTCCCTACTTCTCATCCTCTTTTCTTTTTAGTTTTTTCTTTCCTTCTTTCCTCTATTCCCATTCTTCTTCCTGCCTTACTATCTTCTTACCTCCCTTTTTTCCCCTTTCTTTCTCCCATACTTCCTTCCTTCCTCCCTTCCTTCCTCCCTTCCTCCCTCCCTTCCTTCCTTCCTTCCTTCCTTCCTTCCTTCCTTCCTCCCTCCCTTCCTCCCTCCCTTCCTTCCTTCCTCCCTTCCTTCCTTCCTCCCTACCTTCCTTCCTCCCTCCCTTCCTCCCTTCCTTCCTCCCTCCTTTCCTGCCTTCCTTCCTTCCTTCCTTCCTCCCTCCCTTCCTCCCTCCCTCCCTTCCTCCCTCTCTTCCTTCCTTCCTCCCTCTCTTCCTTCCTCCCTCCCTCCCTTCCTCCCTCCCTTCCTCCCTCCCTCCCTCCCTCCCTCCCTTCCTTCCTTCCTTCCTTCCTTCCTCCCTCCCTCCCTCCCTCCCTCCCTTCCTCCCTCCCTCCCTCCCTCCCTCCCTCCCTCCCTTCCTTCCTTCCTTCCTTCCTCCCTCCCTTCCTCCCTCTCTTCCTTCCTCCCTCCCTTCCTCCCTCCATTCTCCATTCTCCCCTACTTGTCATCCTCTTATCTTCTTCCTATTGGTGCTCCCTATTTGTAAGTGGACGCCATTTCCCACGGCTCACCTGTGATGAGTCCGAGCGTTCTTCATTGGTGCCCTGAACATGTTTACTGTGTCCATTTCTAATTTATACTAAAGCTTCTCCAAACCAAGCAAAGCTGTCTATGTAGAACTCCCGGAGAGTCAGGGTTGACAACACATTTGCCATAAGAATGAAGCGCAGGAAGAATCAGCATTTAATGAGTTTTGTTACAGGTTCTCCGCAGCTCGAGGGCTCGTCTGGAAGAATTAGATTAGAATCATTGCTCAGCTTTCTTGGTTATTGAGAGGATCGCTCGGCGTATTTCAGGTTCAGATGGGAGATAGCTATGAGCATTCTCCAAGTCTTGGATATTTCTGGTCAAGAGAAGCTGCTGTGTGGAGAATACATCTCAGCGGGAACAAGGTTGGGAGCTATGATGCCAGTAGTACGGCGCGTGACTGCCGAGGCCACTGATTGGTTACAGTGGTCACATGCTAGCCACTTGTAAACAAAAACCTAGGACCGCTTGAGCATCAGTGCTGGATCAGAGAGCTGAGTATGGGTTTTTTTTATCTGTTCTATAACATTTGCTGCCTTCTAAATTTTATTTTCAGAAGTCAGATAAACTCATTTCTCTTGTATCTTGTAGACTATAGCTATCATTTTTTCTCTCTGAAATAAAAGCATGATGTGGTGATCAAATGATAGAGTGTGTAAATAAATACAGTGCTGAACTAATACAGTGGTACAATGTGCAAATAAGCATATGATACAGTGTTCAAATACCACCACCATACAGTGCCCAAATAATACACTGATACAGTGTACAAGTATACCATGCAGTGCCCAAATAATACACTGATACAGTGTACAAGTATACCATGCAGTGCCCAAATAATACACTGATACAGTGTACAAGTATACCATACAGTGCCCAAATAATACACTGATACAGTGTACAAGTATACCATGCAATGCCCAAATAATACACTGATACAGTGTACAAGTATACCATGCAATGCCCAAATAATACACTGATACAGTGTACAAGTATACCATGCAGTGCCCAAATAATACACTGATACAGTGTACAAGTATACCATACAGTGCACAAATAATACACTGATACAGTGTACAAGTATACCATACAGTGCACAAATAATACACTGATACAGTGTACAAGTATACCATACAGCGCACAAATAATACACTGATACAGTGTACAAGTATACCATACAGTGCACAAATAATACACTGATACAGTGTACAAGTATACCATACAGCGCACAAATAATACACTGATACAGTGTACAAGTATACCATACAGTGCACAAATAATACACTGATAGAGTGTACAAGTATACCATACAGTGCACAAATAATACACTGATACAGTGTACAAGTATACAATTCAGTGCACAAATAATACACTGATACAGTGTACAAGTATACCATACAGTGCACAAATAATACACTGATACTGTATACAAGTATACCATACAGTGCACAAATAATACACTGATACAGTGTACAAGTATACCATACAGTGCACAAATAATACACTGATACAGTGTACAAGTATACCATACAGTGCACAAATAATACACTGATACAGTGTACAAGTATACCATGCAGTGCCCAAATAATACACTGATACAGTGTACAAGTATACCATACAGTGCCCAAATAATACACTGATATAGTGTACAATCAGAGGTGTATCGATAACATTGACCCCACAAGCATATGTACCCCACTTCCTCCCTAACCAGACAAAAAACAACGATATGATACACTATCCTTATAATAAGCAAAAGGTGCCTGTTAGCAAAATGGTTGCAAGCCAATCCCGGACGGTATCAGATGTACTGCAACAGGTAAAATACCTCCTGAGGCCTCAGTCACACGGGCGCATCGGCACCCGTACACCGGCGCCGATGCGCCCGTGTGACTGACACCAGCAGACGGACGTACCTGCAGACGGCCGTTTCTCTGCAGCGCTGGAGGAAAGAACATGTGACCGGCTTCATTGCCAGTCATGTGTTCTTTCCTCCGGCGCTGCAGAGAGACGGCCGTCTTCAGGTACGTCTGTCTCCTTCCTGCAGTCACACGGGCGCATCGGTGCCGGTGTACGGATGCCGATGCGCCCGTGTGACTGAGGCCTAATAATGGAGAGATTGGAGACAGAAAGGGGGGCAGAATCCCTAGCGCGAACATTTAAAAAAAATGGCAAACTTTCATAGAAAGTTTCCTAAATCCAAACGAGATTATGGAGTGTCTGCGCCCATTCAGTAATACATCCTGGTACAATACTCAAGCTGGGGGGAACCTTTTAGGAAAACTAAAAATAACATAAATTAATATCGTAAGCCGCATAGAGGAAAATATATCCAAGAGACAAATTGAAGGGTCGGGTCTTGATATGATATACCCTGTTTCCCAGTAAATAAGACAGTGTCTTATATTAATTTTTGTTCCAAAATATTTCACTTTTTCATGTATATAGCTGCCTGGACACTATTTAAATTCACTTTTTTTAACTGGAATTAAGGCTTAATTTTGGAGCAGGGCTTATATTTCAAGCATTCTCAAAAATCCTGAAAAATCATTCTGCATCCTCAAAAAATCCTGAAAAATCATGCTAGGGCTTATTTTTTTAATAGTAGGTCTTATTTTCAGGTAAACAGGGTAGCATAGGCCTAAAGAATAGGGAGTCAAAAGAGGATGCATGAAGACACACTTTGAATGTCCACCTTTAAATAACACTATCATACAGTGCCCAGAAACACAATGATACAGTGTACAAACATACCATACAGTGCCTAACTAACACTATCATACAGTGCCCAGAAACACAATGATACAGTGTACAAACATACCATACACTGCCTAACTAACACTATCATACAGTGCCCAGAAACACAATGATACACTGTGCAAACATACCATACAGTGCCTAAATAACACTATCATACAGTGCCCAGAAACACAATGATACAGTGTACAAACATACCATACAGTGCCTAAATAACACTATCATACAGTGCCCAGAAACACAATGATACAGTGTGCAAACATACCATACACTGCCTAAATAACACGATCATACAGTGCCCAGAAACACAATGATACAGTGTACAAACATACCATACAGTGCCTAAATAACACTATCAAACAGTGCCCAGAAACACAATGATACAGTGTGCAAACATACCATACAGTGCCTAAATAACACTATCATACAGTGCCCAAGACACAATGATACAGTGTGCAAACATACCATATGGCGCCCAAATAATACTATGATACAATTTACAAATATACCATGCAGTGCCCAAATAACACCACCAAGCCGTGCTCAAATAATTCACTGATACAGTGTACAAATAAACATACAGTACCCAAATATCACAGTGCCTATATAATACAATGATATAGAGTACAGGGTATATATGTTGAGCTTGTAGAATGAGATCACCAAAAGGCCTGGCGAAGGTGGGGCTAACGCATTTTATGGACATTCTTTGATTGATTATGATGTTCTCAGCCATTTCAGTTCTACTAAAGCCTTGAATTTTCCATCAGGTCTTAAATGTCATCTTCAAATTCCAAGATACTCGCAAACTGGAGAATTTTGTATTTTGAAAATGCGCATGGGTAGCAAAGAGCCTTTCTGAGAGCAGTCCAATAATATAGAGTGCAGTAGCGCCATTTGTCAGCATCATTTCACAGTCTAAATGTAATGAGGAGCCGCACATTCTTCTATTTTACTGATCTTGACCCACATCCAGGAGTCACCCTGAGAACTGCTCTTCTGATAGACTGGAAGACATCACATGAGATCTGGTCCGGGGTACATATTTGATAAGGGGTCTGCTCTAGTGTCTATGTTACTTTAGGGGTCTGATATGAGGTTTGGGTTACTTTAAGGGGCTTGTCTGGGTTCTGTATTGTTCAGGGGGTCTGCTCTGGGATCTGTGTTACTTTAGATGTCTGGTTTGGGGTTTGTATTTTGGGGATTTGTCCTACTTTAGCAGTCTGTTTTGGAGTCTATATTTGTTTATGGGGGTCTGTGTTACTTTAGGTGGCTGGTTTGGAGCCTGCAATTGTATGGGGGTCTAGTCTGGCATCTGTGTTACTTTAAGGGTTTAGGATAAGATTTGTGTTACTTTAGGGGTCTTATCTGGGTTCTGTATATGTTTAAGTGGTCTTATTGTGGACTGTATTTATTTAGGGGTGCTGTTTTACTTTAAGAGTCTGGCTTCTGGTTTGCATTTGTTTATCGGTTCTGGTCTAGGGTCTGTATTTGGTTAGAGGGACTGCTCTGGACTCTGTGTTAGTTTAGGAGGAGAATCTAAAGTCTATATTTGTTTAGGGTGTCTGTTCTGGGAGACTTTGTTACTTTAGTTGTCTGATCTGAAGTATACAATTGTTTTGGGGTCAGCTCTGGGGTCTATGTTACTCTAAGTGTCTAGACTAGAAGCAATGGGATGAAACTGAAAGGGAGGAGACACAGATTAGATAGATATTAGAAAAACAATTCTGACAGGGAGGGTGATTAATAAGTGGAACAGGTTGCCAGAGGAGGGGTGAGTTCTCCTTCAATGGAAGGCTTCAAACAATGGCTGGACAGACATCTGTCTGGGATGATTTAGTATTTCTG
The DNA here is from genome assembly GCF_035609145.1 of Eleutherodactylus coqui. NCBI lineage: Eukaryota > Metazoa > Chordata > Amphibia > Anura > Eleutherodactylidae > Eleutherodactylus > Eleutherodactylus coqui. Next base: position 19,500,011 of record NC_089849.1, on the reverse strand, counting down.
CATTGAGCAGCGGATGTTGGACCTGATGATCCTACTAGAGGTCCCTTCCAACTATACCATTCTATGATCCTATGTCTTGGGTCTATATTTATTTAGAGTGTCTATGTTATCTTGGGTTTTTATTTTCTTAGGATATTGGTCTGTATTAGAAAGGGGCCTGGTCTAAAATTGTATTTGTTTACGGTCTATTTTACTTTGGGTGTCTTGTGTGAGCAAGGCTGTTTTAATATGGGCCCAGTACATGGGCATTAAAATGGGGACAGCCCCTCCAGTATTTTCCTACCTTAACAGCACTGTTGCTCCTCCTCAATTTTTTTTTCAGTAACAAAAAATATCCCTCACTTAACCAAGACCAAGCAAGCGTTTGCTTTTTCTTCTGTCTAAAAGCCAGGCAGCTGAGCGAAACTGAACAGATCCCACTATAGTCAACGGGCTCTGTTCGGTGCTCCTTCGTTTCTTTCCTGAAATGGAGCTGTTTGACTGTGGGGATTCCCCTTTTCTACTTCCTGAATGGAGCAAGAAAGCGGAGCCCTGGGCACAGGTGTGAAACCACCCAAACTGAGCTGCAGAAATGGCGAAGATCACACCACAAAGAGCCGCGGTACTGATGCATCTTGTCTCCACCGGATGTATGGGTGGAGGCATGGGTTGGGAGCCTTGAGTTAGAGGGTATGGCTAGGTGATGGGCACAGCTGTAGATTGGCTGCCACACACACACCTCCCCACATGTACCACCCATCCCCCTGCCAAACTCACACATCTCCTGGCAGGGCCAGCATCTCTGCTCCAGTCCCCCCTGCGCCACGCTCACACAACTTCCCTGCCAGACTGCCCTGTCAGCTCCCAGCTCCCATCCCCCATGTCGCCATACACTGGCATCTCCGCTCCTGACCCTCCACCGCGGTGCTCACACAGCTCCCCGACGGACTGCCCTGTCAGTCCCAGCTCCTGTCCCCCTGCGGCCCCAGCATCCGGGCCCACTGTCACTCTCAACGCTGGGCTCTGCTGCAATACACCACTGCCACTGGTGCCGCTGCCAGCACCAATCACTAATCTCTGTCCATTGTGCCACTGGTGGCCAGTTCTGACAGCTACAACACTCGTCCTGTGCCGGCTCTGCGGAGCAATGACAGCTGCTGTTGTCACTCTCCCCGGTGGCCTCCCATCTCCACAGCACTTTCTCCTGCCATCCACCACCAGGGCTAAAGCCGGAGCAGCTATCTGTTGGACCCTCTGTCAGTTTCCCGGTCCCCCTGCTGGGTGTGAGCCGCTATCTTCTGCCAGCGAAAATTTACCCAATCGGCTGCTGTGGGCGTTCCATAGCACTCCCCCAGGACATACCCATGTCTCCACTTAGGCTAGGGTCACACAGGGCGGATTTGCCGCGGTTTTGCCGCAGCAGATCCGCCCGCGGCAAAACCGCCCCCGGCCGCTAATCCCGGGATTAGCCAGCCATGTGGATGAGATTTCTCCAAAATCTCGTCCACACGGGACGGCTAATCCGCTGCGGTAAATCCGGTTGAAACCGCGGCTGCGGCGGTCGCAGCCGCGGTTTCAAATGAAAGCAGCGTGTCCATTCTCCGCTGCGGCCGCGCTCTCCTCTATGGGAGCGCTGGCCGCGAGCGGCTGGGCCGCTTCAAAGCCGCCGCGGCTTAAACCGCGGCGGTTCTCCCGGCGGAAATCTTGCGGTTTTTGCTGCGGCCAAACCGCGAGATTTCCGACGAAAATCCGCCCCGTGTGAACCCAGGCTTATAGTTCCAGTGGAGATAAGATGCACCAGTACCAGAGCCCACTCACAAAAGAGGCCACAAGAAAGAATACTTTTTGCATAGCCATGTAAAGGAATGGAAAGACGCAAAATGTGCTGATTAGGCACAACATTCCTTCCACTCGTACAGCTAATATAGCTGCAGCTGACTAAGGTCACATTGTAATTTTTTTCTTGTAAGGACTGTTAGCCATTGCAACAATGTAGAGAGTCACCTGTCACGGTCCTCTGTTTCCTGCCTATTCAAGAATCAAAGTGATATATAAATGCTTTATTTTTAACTATTTCTTGAATGCATAATACATAACTGAGATTTTATGATCCATCTGTACATGCGCTTTGCTTAATCAATGCAGATCTGCATTTTAATTGTGATTCTAAGTTGCACAGTTAGCAAAAAGGAGGGAACTCAGCAGAAGCTGCCGGTTATCGCAGTTGTGCTTCTCTCCTCTGAAAATGGCAAGTTTTCATTTTTTGCTTATTAATAAGATACGGCTCGAATATTCTTAATGCAGCTTCTCTAAGCAAAAGGTAAAAGGTGGAAGCAGATGCATAAATGGCCACTTTATTAGAGCCCCTCATCTAGTAGCCAATTGGACCTCCTTTGGCTTTCAGAACTGCAGTATTTCCTCAAGATATAGATTCCACCAGGTGATAAAGCTGTTTTGCAGGAATATTGGCCCCTGTGGATGCAGCGCCACAGACCTAGGAGGGTTAAAGCAGCGAGGGGAGATTAAGATGGTAGTCACGAAGGCTCTGCTGCTACCTCTGACAGGATGGTAAGCGAGATTTGGGGCTGGTATGACTGCAGTTGTAAAATTATCTTGGCAGTTCTTATTGTGTGCCACCCGTGGAGTCAGGTAGAGGAAGATGTTAGTTAGTTGTGACAGCAGCTCGCGTACAGATAGGGACCCGTTTTGAGCAAACTAATAAATATAAAAATTTGGAGAACTAAAATGGGGGTAGAAGTCCTGGCTGTCCTGTGGGTATAGTGTGGTACCTCAGTGCAGCTGTTATGGATGGTGGGAAGCACTCCAACAAGCAGACTTGTATGATTAAAACAGTTTAACAGTTTTATTGAGACAGTTCTTTTCTTAGTAGCAGTTACACACTTGAATTACATTTATGGAAGGGGATTAAGGCACTTGGACAGTAGACAAACACTTTGAGTAGACTTGTGAGGTGAGGGTTAACTTTCTACTTTCTTAATCTCCTGGCTTGACACTCCAGATTTACTTCTCTGGCTGGGATTACGACAAACTGACTGCTTCTGACTTGTTTCTTTACTCTGACTCTGACTTCCCTTTCTTCCTATTGAACTTCCCTCCTTCTACTTCTCTATCTCTCTCTTCGACTTGCTCTTAGTACTCACTCTTTGGATGTTATCCTTCCCACCACACTGACCTGGGAGTGAAGATGGTCTCCTTTTTCCTCCCTGGTTTTTATCTCAGGCTCCCCTAGACTAGGCTCTCCAGGCCTGGACTAGACCCCTGGATCAGACCACAGGGTCAAACACCCTGGGTAAGACTGACTCCCTAACTCTGCCCACTCTCTACCTTTTATACTGCTAAGCTAGCTAAACCTGGCTAAACACTCCCCTGACTGTTGCAAGGTGACCTGTACACACCAGGGGCTGGAGAATATTGCCAGAACATAGTATGGTGGAGAAACAAGAACAACAACATTATAACTTTACACACTTATCAAACATCACCTCAGGACCTTTTGTACATCTGAAGCAAAATATCTGCAGGTCAGCACAATTAAACTATATCCGTAAACGGGTATTGCTTTAGTGGGTATCCCGCCCTTTTGTTATGAGGGTACTGTCATATGATCTAGTCCTACACATTGGGGGCATCACACTTAACACTTATCAGTGTGATATACCTCTGAACAACGTTTAGAATAGATGCTAGACACCTCCAATAGGTGTCCCCAATGTTTGGTGGATCTATCCAACCATTTGTTTAAGATACCCCCTATACTACACTAGGTATATGTTGGGGACCCGTGGTTTTATTGTGGGTACCTTCAACATAACTAAAAAAATATTTTGTCTGTCTTTTTGTTTTTTGTTAGTCTTTTGCCCAACAATTTTAATAACTTACAAATAAAATTTAGATTTTAGGGTTCTTGTCTGTGAATGGGTTTCCATCTACAGGATCCCCTCTCACTAGATGTTTATTCTTGATCATGCTATTCTCTGTATACTCTCCACACCGCTGTATGAGAAAACCCCACATAGTTGATAGTGTATGTAATCTTAGCTTTGGCTAGTCTAGCACTGATGACCCCGCCTCATTGGAAGTCGCTCAGATCGCTGGATTTTCCCATCTAATGTGGATTCACACTGAAACTGATCCATGTGACTTTATGCTGCACTCCAGCAGGAAAGTGCCAGTCATGAAAGGGCCGACTCTAATATTAAATTGGCTATTCAGTGCACATAGTTCTTATCTTGAAGGGTATGTAGACTTTTGCAAGCATTTATTTATTGATGCATCTAAGATAACAACTGAGGAAACTCTGCCCTCAATATAAGTTAAAAAGCCTCCTATTGTTTTGTGGGGGCGTGTTGTAGCAAGCCCAGCAGTCTGCCAGTAGTCCACTGTCCTGGCTTCTTTGCCCTTACTTCCCATGCTGCATTATGGTCCAATCAGCAGGGAAGCAGTATCTGCTCTTCTTGGATGATTCAGGCATTCTTGCTAAATGGTTAGCAAACCCATTATAATGTGTGTACACAGGCACACACCCACACATCGTAATAACAGGAGTGGCTGAGATTGTGGAGATCATTATCACAGTGCCTGTAGGTCTGTCAGCCTGCAGCCTGTGAGTGCCCAGAAGCTGCCTGTGAAGATAACCCCATCACTGTTGCTATGGAAATGTCCCTGTGTTCTTGTTACTACAGAAGCTATGTATCTAACAACAGCAAGTGGATTGCAGAGAACCTGGAAGGGAGACCCCAAGTGGCGGCCACTTTAAATGTAATTTACAGTGGGAAAGAAACAAAATGTTTAATGTAAGTATGTTATAGAAATGTTCAGACTAACATAAGCTGGTAGATGAGCAGAAGAAGTCTGAAAAGTTAGTGCCCTTTCAATGCTACAGGATACAAAGACATTTTACACAATGGGATGCCTAGCAAGCTCATATAGGTGTGATGATCAGGTGTTCACATACTTTTGGCCTTATAGTAGGATTTTCTTTAAAGAAAACACATGTGACTTGGAAACTTTTAGCTTTTTTCTGCTCACAGAGTTGTATAACTCATCGACATGGAAGAGACTGGAACACAGAATATAAAATGTGCGCCTAATGAAGCTTTATTTAGAATATGTACAGGCCGGAGGCACTGAGGAACTTTACAGCACAAATTAGAATGTTCCCAGGGCTAAACTTAAACTTTTCGAAACAAATGTGGGCATCTCCAACCGTGCTGATAAAACAGCAGTTACCTATAGAAATCTGTAGTACAGTTGGTTCCATAGGCAGTCGCAGCTACATTCTCCTTCATCCATGGCAAACATTTGTTGCCCTGCCCTTCCTATGTTTCCAAGTAGCTAAAAAAGGCAGAGTAGCTTATTGCTGCCCTCCATGGAATCAAGCACCCGGGTCACATGCACCGCCATCTGTGCTAGCTACTGGTGATACCACAAAACTTATTGTTTGCCAACTTTAACTCTGCACTAGGATGGTGCCCGCTGGACTCCTCATGGGCATGGTGATATAACAAATAGCAACCAGCTGTGAAATATGAGATAGGCTGCCTGCAGACGGGCGGAAATTCCGCGGTGGGATTTCCCGCGGAATTTCCGCCCTTGGAAGCTGCCATAGGATTGCGTTAGCAAACGCAATCCTAGGCAGACGGCCACGGTTTGTCCGTGCGAAATCTCGCATAGCAAACAAACCACAGCATGTTCTATTTCTCTGCGGTCACTGCCCGGCTGCCGGCTCTGGTCTGTGCATGCGCCGGCTGCCCGGCAAGCCGGCACATCAAACAGCGGGAGACGCGGTCGCGGGTGAGTACACGCTGCTCTCTGCAGGCGCTCGGGTTGGGTCCCGCGGCGAGAATCCTCGCAGCCGGATCCGACCCGCCCGTCTGCAGGCGGCCATACGGAGGGTGGAGAGTGGCCACTGAGCTTCTAAATGAGCCCAACAACTTTTTCAACTTTGTTGTGTGCCAGGCTACTCATTTCCCAGGTTTCTGATGTTTCAGATGACTACTCATCCAGTTTGGTGCTGTGCCACACCAATTTTTTTTGTCAGATTAATGTTGTGTGAGACCATACCTTCTCTCGATTCTGCACCAGGCACCCCTTCCTCAGCATTCCCTCTCCTTTGCTAATTTGGCTATGTACCACACTATTTCTCCTTCCGATTGCTTATGTACTCTACCTATTATCCACCATCCAATTCAGCTCTGTGCCATATTACCAAGTTCAGCCCTGAACTTTCTAATGCTAAAAATGCATTGCACAAAAATTGAAAGTTTGTGCTTTGCGATGTTTGTGCGATGCGTTTGTAACATTAGACAGTCCTATTGGCATTTGCGTTAAAAAAACGCTGCAATATCGCTATCACAAGTGTCAAGGCACCCTCAGGCAGATATATAAATCATGAGACTTGTGGTGTGATTAGATGGACAGTCTTGTCACCGGAGACCTTAAAGGTGGTTCCCCCACCCCCCCCCGGTCTATAAAAGGCTTTCGCAGGCTCCTTGTGTGTAGTGACCTCTACTTCCGCTTGTGCAGAGCTTGTGGATCACTAGACGCCTCTACGACGCAGAGAAGAGATTTCACCCCGTTACCAGAGTCTGAGAGGGGCGCATTATTGGGATGGGAGAATCTGGATGGTCGTATCGATGAATTGTCCCCCACCGGCTGTTCTGACCAGGCTGTTAGGGGATGTTGGGACCAGTGGATGTGTGAGGGCACACAAGGTGACCGGGCTCAGGACGCCCCCTACAGACCACCAGTAGAGAGGAGTGTCTGACCAGACTGTTGGGAGGTGTTGGGACCAGTGGATGTGTGAGGACACACAAGGTGACCGGGCTCAGGACGCCCCAACAAACCATCAGTAGAGAGGAGCGTCTGACCAGACTGTTAGGAGGTGTTGGGACCAGTGGATGTGTAAGGGGACACAAGGTGACCGGGCTCAGCATGCCCCCTACAGACCACCAGTAGAGAGAAGCGTCTAACCAGACTGTTAGGAGGTGTTGGGACCAGTGAATATGTGAGGGTACACAAGGTGACAAGGCTCAGGACCCCCCACAGACCACCAGTAGAGAGGAGCGTCTGATCGTCTGACAAGTACCAGTAGCTCCAACTGTTTCATTGTCTGCCATCTAGAGACAGGTGGCATCATCCTTACATTCCTGTGTCTGTCGGAACCATTTCCAGGCACTCAGCTGGAGGACATTTGGTGGCACGGTACTTATTACATGTACTGCCTTTTAATTCCACCCATCATCGCCTTTCGAGTGATGTTGTGAACATCTAAACTGGACGCTACGGAGTAGAACCGGGTATCTTCAGCGATGAATCCAGGTTTAGTTTGGGCAACAACGACGGCCGTGTTCGTGTCTGGAAACCTAGGGGTGAGTAACTCAGTCCTGCTTTTGCTGTGAAGCGGCACTTTGCCCCCTGCTGGTTTGATGGTCTGGGGCGCCATCACATACGACAGTCGGTCCCCTTAATAGTGCTACGAGTGACAATGACAGCTCCAGCAGGATAATGCTTGGCCGCACACACCAGAGGTCCACAGGAGCCCTCACAACATTGTCACACTTCCGGGGCCACCTGGTCACCAGATTTATCACCAATAGGTGATCTGGGATGTCAACTGCGACAGCCTACAAGTTTGCATGATCTAGAGGCTCAGTTGCAACAAGTATGAGACAAAAGGCCAGAGGATACTATACGGATCCTGTATACCTCTATGCCAGCCTGTATCACATCTTGCATCCAAGCTAGAGACGGCCCAACAGGGTACTAGAGCCTCCATGCCTGCCTGTATCACATCTTGTATCCAAGCTAGAGGCGGTACGACAGGGTACTAGAGCCTCCATGCCCACCTGTATCACATCTTGTATCCTAGCTAGAGGCGGTACAACAGGGTACTAGAGCCTCCATGCCTGCCATATCACATCTTGTATCCAAGCTAGAGGTGGTACAACAGGGTACTAGCGCCTCCATGCCCATCCGTATCACATCTTGTATCCAAGCTAGAGGTGGTACAACAGGGTACTAGAGCCTCCATGCTTACCTGTATCACATCTTGTATCCAAGCTAGAGGCGGTACAACAGGGTACTAGAGCCTCCATGCCTGCCATATCACATCTTGTATCCAAGCTAGAGGTGGTACAACAGGGTACTAGAGCCTCCATGCTTACCTGTATCACATCTTGTATCCAAGCTAGAGGTGGCCCAACAGGGTCCTAGAGCCTCCCTTCACGTGGTTAGTTCTCCACAGTAAATGCTGCTTTTGCTCTGATATTGTAATCACTTGCTTATATCATCATTACAATCACACAGTTTCTAGCGGACGGATTGTTTTTGACAATGAGTGTATTATTCTGGATCTCACATTTTTATCTCTTTGAAGTGCCGTTTTGGAACCTTTTATTCCAATTTACATTATTTTTAAACTTTGACATTTATACAAGGCATTAAAAATGAAGTACATTACGATATTGGCTGATCATTATGGGTGCCTCAGTTATGGAGGAACATGTTTCTTGACAACAGTTGTAATGCACAATGTATTATTTATTGTGCTGAATAAAACATCAATTACAGCAAAAAAACTTCAGAAACCCATTTAGACTATTGTTCCAGAATATAATCTCAGAGGCACAAAAAGCTACAAGAAAGCTGCGAGAATCCCTCGGTAATCTTTCACCCAGACTCCACCATTCCCAATTTTCTTTCTGTGCCACAGCGCCCATCTTCTGACCCATTGCTCATACTGGAATTCCTCATTTTTGCATAACCCTGTTCTTGTACACTGTCTCTAATTACAGTAAATACTATTTGTGTAACTCCGTCGTCTGCCTCGTCTCCTGCAACCTGCATCGCCCACCACCACACGCGACGCGTACAATACCTCTTCCTCTACCGAGTCACCACATGAGTCTTTAAATGTCTACTTTAAATCCAATATCTGCACTAAATGTGGCTCTCAGGACAGAAAATCCTCAGCTCTAAGGAAGAAGAACGCGCTTCTCCAAGAAGTAAACAGCTGTCTCCCACCATGCAAATAACAAATCTCTCTCTTTTCTTCTTTGTTGTCACAGAGACAAAGCTGTGTGTATTTCCTACCCTGAAGAACTTTACAAACATTTGCAAGATGTCAAGGATAATTAGACAAAGTGGAGATGTAAGACCAGCCTAACGACTGTGTGTTTTGTAAAGATCAAAAAGCTTCTGTTGCCAACTCGGAGGAGAAAAATGAAAACCGCTCTACGAAAACACACACACCCAATTCTACCGGTAACTAACCGCAAATCTGGGGAGGTGGACTTTGGTAGGACCCTTTGACCTAAAGGTCCTGACTCCTGACAGCTGGCCTATTGAGGTCCAACCCCCACTCCTTTTTAGCAGATGCAAGGTAGCAATCAAAAAGGTTTCGAAAACCCGAAGGATATTTTTAGTAGGAAAAATGGGAAAATAATGTTTAATAGATATTGGAAAATATGCATATAATAAATAAAAGAACTAAACAGGGGTGAGCGGGCGGGGTGCACATAAACAGGTCCCCTGAATGTGAGGGGATATATATAGTTAATTGCATTTAATAAAGGCTGAGCCTGAAAGTGTGCGCTACAGCTCAACAAACATGGTGCTCGCACTTACTTACCACACGGCGCTGGGTGTGCATTCCAATACCTGGAAATGTGAACGCCCGCTGCTACATGCATGTCCTCAACCTGGAAATGTGTGCCAATATCCCTGGAGGAGACATCCTTTGGGTTTTCAAGACCATTTTGATTGCTACCTTGAATCTACTAAGAGGGGGTGGTGTGGGGGGGTGGGGGGTGTTGGACCTTAATAGGACCCCCTTTTCAAGTAAATGCTGTGATTTTCATCTACTTTCCACAGACGGCCTCTTTGAGCACGCAAGTATTTTTCATGTATAGTTTATCTGCATCCTTGTCCTTCCGGTGATTCCTTGGATCCTCCCTGGTTGCGCTCTTCCCATCTGTTGACAAAGTGTTTCGTCTGTATGTGTTGGGCCTCTGGGGACTACCGGTGTGACAGCCATCTCTTTGGTTGGGTTGTCTACAGCAGGCAGAGTCCCTTTTGTCTTTTTTTTTAATCTCTCCTTCATCTTTTTATCCTGTCCTATCAGAAGCTCTCCTTTTTAATGTATTATTTTTCCACCTAATTTGCGGCAACTGCAAGAAGCTTCCTGTCCGCAGGGGCCGATATTCCTGTAGAACGATTTCATCTCCTGGTTGAATCTACGCCACAACGAATTGCTGCAGTTCTCAAAACCAAAGGAGGTCCAACACGCTACTAGATGGGGGTCTCTAATAAAGTGTCATTCGGTGTATATGAGTATTAAACAAGTGTGAAGTTCTCTGGCGCAGATCAGCACTATGTTTAATGCTTCATAACCCTATTAAATGCACCACAACGCTGAAAATCAAGTTATCACAATGATTGTTCCATCTGTAGATACAATATGACACTATGTTGCTACTGCTTAGCCTTGTGTACTGTAGATACCGTATATATGGCGGCTTTACCATGGAGGTATGGTGGCAGATAAGTGCATTTGCATTTGAACATACTGTATATGTGTGTGTCTTTCATTCCACATATACTATACATATACGTCTTTGTCTGATACCCCCTTTGACTAAATCCTCCGGATGCCTGGGCTGCGGAGCACTAGAACAGGGAGATAGGAATATTCTTGTCTGGTAAGTGCCCACATGAGAGTATTTTTTGCTTCCTTTGTTGAGACGCGTCCATGTCATAGGACATTACGTCTTTTGCAGTATGTGCATGGAACCATTGTGAAGTTTTGATATGCTCCATATATTTATAGCCTCCTGTGAGATAATGGCTTGTGATGAGTCAGCCGCGCTTTCCCTCTCATGAAACCATTGTTGTTAAACTAATACATTAGGTCACCGTGAATGAGCAGCGCAGTATCAGTATAGGCTATCTGGCTACGAGGAGACATCTGGAAATGGGAATGTGCCCCTACTTCTCGGAGAATGTTCTTTATTTTACCATAGCAGCTAGAAAAGCCCAATGACAAGGGGAAGGTTGAGCGTTCCTTCACATGTGTTTACTGTTGCTGAGTCAATAAGTCTAAACTGTCTGTAAAGTGACCCAGAACTGTCACTACATAGTAATAAATCCGACATTTTGGGGACTGTGAATTATATGTGTTTAAATGTACTGTATACTGTGTTTATGTCCTACCTTGAAAGTGGTGGCTTGGGTAAAGCATAGTTCAGGAGGGGTTAAGCAGCTAAGTGACTCAGCTTAGTTCAGTCTCCCACCCATCAGCCAATCAGCATTGGGTAGGTGGGAGGATCAAAAGTTATATAAGTTTTTTCCTTTTGTGTCCCTCTTGTCTTCCCCCACTCGTTACTCTCATTTATGGTTCTCTAATGGTTATACTGATTTATCTGATTAAGAGTTGCAGTAATTGAAGAAAACTGTGAAAATTGGCACAGTTTCAACTAAGTTAGCTGGTTTAAGGGGACAGTTCCTAACAGCCAATTCTGGATCTGACTTTTGGGGGAGAATAGGTGCCTAGTGTAGGCTGAAGACTCCAGAGGTGTGGTGAAAACCCACATAGCAGCATGGAGCAAAAAAGAGAGGCAGCAGCACCTAAAACCACCACCTCTGGGACTGGATTTGGGAAACTGGATTGTAAAAGAGTTTACCTTCATCATCTAGAGATGCTCAATAAATAAATATAGTTAACATTTACTCTTCCTATCTGTCTACACTCTCTTCCACTGGGGGTATCATACTAAAGTAAATCATTGCAGCATGGTATACAGACCAGCCCTCACCATCACCCCCTATTTTTCACTATAGTGGGAGATATAAGGCTAATAATGAATATCACCTCGCACTCTGGCACAATACATCTGTATCAAGATAAATTTACCACCTAAACAAGATATCCCGAGAGATATATGCTTACCTCAATGCAGTTCTGATGCATTATTGCCAACCCCCCCACTTTCAGCTCTGCTTTGACACTAGGTCATGTGGTATGGATTTCTTGTTCTTGGTGAAATCATCGGAGGGGCTCACTGAATGGCTTATTTCAATAACTGAGCCTGTCCCCTTGTCTGCAGAGATAAAGAAGCAGACTAGCTTCATAAGTGAAACACACCAGTCAGTCAGCCCCCTCTGATGACATCACCGTGTGACCTAGTATGCCGAGAGAATACTGAGAATGGTGGGAGCAAGAAAAAACCCACCAAAAGGGGTCAGAGGAGGATCTAACAGACCTCTCCAATTACATTACCGACAACAGGAGGTCCATACCATGTGACCTGGTGTTGGATTCAGGCAAGAAGTGGAGGTATCAACACCATTGGACCCAAACTAGATCGGGATAAGTATGTTTCTCTAGATAACTCCTTTAAGCGTTTGCTTTATTGTAAGGATGTATTCCAAAATGTTTCATTACTTTTATCTACCGGTAGACCTCAGAGTGGGGACCAATAGAGCAAGTAACATACATAGAAAAAAGGGGCCCAATAGCAAGAGTCAAAAAGAGCCGCTACTATGGTTTTACCACATAGAACAGAAAGGTCTGCATTTTGGTTCATTGATCTTTTCACTTATGTCCCTTAGGCAACTCCCCACCCTCCAATTCTTCTAGAGAGGGGAGTTCTGCACATGTTGTCACCACAAAAGTAAAGGCCAACCGAGGACTATACCCAAGGGCCCTATAGCAACCACATGGTATACTTCTATGGTATTTACAGGCAGTGGACAAAAATATGGAAACACCAAAGCTGTGGTCTGCTTCTTTCTTCATCACAACCCTACGCAATGATCGTCTGTCTCTGTAACTCAACACACATTTTTGTCCATGCTGGTGTTTGTCGGATGCGGTTTTTCCAGCCTTACTGTATGCAATCATAATCTTGGATACTGTTCCCCACGATACAGCAAAAACTTCCACTACCTTTGTTACAGAGGCACCTAACATACGGGCCCCACCAATTTGACCACGTTGGAATTTCGTCAGCTCTGCCATGATTCACAACTGCGCAGAATGCTGTCTCGAAGACAAAGCACGATGTTGCCTCCACCAGGCTTCACTGTAGGGATGGTAATGGGCAGGTTTCCTACAAACATATCGCTTAAAATTGAGGCCAAAAGTTCCATCATGGTTCCATCAGACCAGAGAATCTGGTTTCTCACCGTCTGAGGGTCCTTTGGATGCTTTTTGATAAACTTCAGGCGACTTTCATGTGTCTATAATTTAAGCAAGACTTCTTTATGGCCGCTCTGTCATAAAGCCCAGATTGCTGGAGGCTGCAGTGATGGTTGACCTTCTGAAAGTTTCTCCCATCTGCACACAGGAGCTTTGTAAGTCAGCCAGAGTGATCATTGGGTTCTTGGTCACCTCTGTTACCAAGGCCCTTGTCTCCCAATTAGTTTGGTGGGTCGGCAGCTCTAGGAAGTGTCCTGGTTGTCCAAATTTCTTTCTTGTAAGAATTATGGGGGCCGCTGGGCTCTTGGGAACTTTCAGTGTGACTGAATTATTTTTGTGGCCTTCTCCAGATCTGTGCCTCCACACAATCCTGTCTCTGAGCTCTACAGGCAGTTCTTTCCCCCTCATGGCTTGGTTTTGGCTCTGATATGCATTGTGAGCTGTGAGACATTATATAGACAGGGGGGTGTATTTTCAAATTGTGTTCAGTTAACTGAATTTACCACAGGTGACTCCAATCAAGGTGTAGAAACATCTTAAAATGACCAAGAAAAACAGGAGCCCCCAGAGCTACATTTCAAGTGTCATATCAAAGGGTGTGAATACTTATGTCAGTGCAAAATGTTAGTTTTACTTTTTTTTGTAAATGTACAAAGATTTCTAACATTCTGTTTTATTTTGTCATTTTGAGGTATTGAGTGCAGAATAGAGATGAGTGAGTATACTTGCTAAGGACAATTACTCGAGCGAGTAGTGCCTTAGCCGAGTATCCTCCCGCTCGTCTCTAAAGATTCGGGGGCTGGCGGGAGGCGGGGAGCGGCGGGGGAGTGCGGGGAGGACCGGAACGGGAGATCTCTCTCTCCCTCTCCCCCCCCCCCCCCCCCGCTCCCCGCCGCAACTTACCTGTCACCCAGTCCGGCTCCCAAATCTTTAGAGACGAGCGGGGAGATACTCGGCTAAGGCACTACTCACTCGAGTGATGTGCCTTAGCAAGTATACTCACTCATCTCTAGTGTAGAACATTTATCTATCTATATCTAGTTTCTAGCTGTTTCCACATTATGTATGCAGTTACTGAGGAGTAAAAGGCTCTCCTTTGTATAGAACTAGCAATCAACTACTACAACAGTTTTTCAGAGGAGCTTGGCAGGCAGCCACCTGACGCTGAGCGCCTCTAACGAATAAGAAGATATAAACACCATTACGCCGGTTTAAAATCGTCTCTGCGCTCATTTCACCTGCCTAGGATTTCTCTCCTCTCTGCTGCTCAGTGATGGATAGAATCTTCATCCATGGTAACATTACTCAAGCTCGATTTTCTTTCTCGACTACTTTTCTTAACCTCCCCGTTGCATCCTCCTGGATTTGAAGAAACAATGATGCCTTTGTCTCTGTTTTCCCTGAAGTAAACCTGAAACAGTTCATACAAGAAGACAGCCAGTCATCCCATTTGAAGGTTTTTATAATAGCTGCAAATCTGTATTTTTTTTTTTTTTTACCTTTTCGGTCTATCCGGCCGCATTCTGCGCCGCCTCCTGCCATTTTGTAAGTTCTTTTCTTGGAATCGCTGCTTCAAATAAGAAATAATTGGTTTCCTACTTCTCTGATTAACCCATCTGCTGCAGCTCACATCCACTTATTCAGCATGTGATAAAACCTCTTGAGTAACAATGTCATTAAATGGGTTAAGACTGAGAAGACGACGGTACAAAATATATCAAACATCTTAAAAAACAAAGACTCGGTATGTAATGTCTCACATTATGTATGACTGCAGCGCCGGGTTACATTTAAGGGCACAGCCGAAATCTTCTACCCGGGATTTGACATGAACCTTGCTGTATTTGTGATTGATAAGATTTTGTTTCTTGGAGAAAATGACCCCCCTCCACCCACCACCGGCCTGTCAAAAACTTTCACATTGATCAGTGAAGCCGTGCCGCCAAGCCAAAGCACCAGAGAAGAAAATCAGACGCTTCTTAAAAAATAAAAAACAAGTTTCCAGCTGAGAATCCGGCTTCAAACGAAAGCAACTGTCTAAGCAAATGAAAAAAAAAAGCAAGAAAATCAGTTTAAAGAGTCTTCTTGGGAGACTGGCAAATAGTTTGAAGTCAACCGAGCAGGCCAAGATGAAGAAACAGTGCTGCTTCTACGGTCCTTTAAAGGGGTTGTCCTGTTGCAAGCTATTGATGGTCTAGGATAGGCCTTCAAAAGTATACTGGCAGGGGTCTACCGCCTAGGATCCCCGCTGATCATCTCTTCTCTAAGTCTAAATGCTTGTGCACTGAGCTTATTTCTGCAAGAAGCAGACAGCTCCATTCCTATTGCAGCGGAAGTTTTAGTATTGCAGGCCATTGCCTTCAATTGGAATTTTGCCTGCAATAACAAACCTGACCACTGCAGTGGGATTGGAGCTGTCTGCTTCCTGTATAAAAAGGCTTAGTGCATAAGTTCACCAAACCGGTGAACAGCTGATCAGCAGTTTTCTTAGGCGTCAGACTCCCGCTGATCTACTATGCATGGTCTATTCTAAGGATAGGCCATCAATAGTTTACAAGTAGACAACCCCTTTAATTCTTGACTTGTAGAAGTTTGTACATCTTATTGCTTGTTAAGAGCATGGACAGTGTAACAAAGTCACATGAACAGAAGGTGTCTTGATAAATTTTGCAAATTTACCAGTCTGGAGATAAATGTAGAAGACGTAGTCAGGAAGCTGAGACGATGTCTACTTAAAGGGGTTGTCCAGTTGTAAACTACTGATGGTGTGTCCTTAGGATAGGCCATGAACAGTAGTTCAGCAGGAGTCTGACGCCCAGTGGAGAGACCATCAGCGGTGATCCTCGGCGTTGCACCCAAGTCAGTGTACTTTTGATGGCCATCAATAGTTTACAACTTGACAGCCCCTTTAAATGCTCAATTATAATGAGTAAGAATAAATGTTAAAGGGACTCTCCTGTTTTGGGACATCATTCTGTCCCAGGAACCAGAAGGAGGAGGGGGAATATTACCTACAGTTGCTCGTCTTTGCCATCCTTACAAACCACTTTTCAGACTACTTCATTCCGGCAGTGCATTGGTAGTGTTAGACTAACAGTGTACTCTACCTGCTCTCTTACTGGCCAGCATTGAATCGGAGGGCAGGCTAAGAAGAACAACTGCAGGTAATACCCCCCTACTCACCTCAGGTCCTCAGACAGAATTTTGTACCAGAACGACTTTAAAGAGATAACCTCCATCCATGTTTGGATTTTCCACTGTGGAATTGTTGCTGATTTTCTACTGTGGACAATCCATCGCCAATCCACTACCTGAAGAGGTTGTATGAGAATCATGCTTAATCACTCAGCCATAGGATAGGTGATACAACCCTGATTGGAAGGGTCTTACCACTGATACTCCTACCGATCCATAGAATGGGTTTTCCGTATCTCAGTCTTCTCCACAATGCACCCTCCTCAGTGAGAAGGAGCATGAATAGAGTGTCGGACAAACCTGTGTGGTGCCTCCATTAATTATCAAAAGGACTGCCACGGATAGTCAAGTACAAATGCTCGGCTTTTTCTGGCAACCTCAGGGACCTCCTCTCATGCAAAGACCTCTGTTCTAGAGATTGGTGGGGGTACGACCATTCATCAAAAAGTTTTCACCTATCTGTGGACTGGGGACAACTTTTTATCTTGGCACAACCCCTTTAATATGAGGCATAGCAGCAGATTCGTACATTCGGTCTTGGAGGTTTGTCTAGAACTGACCCCAACACATCCATTGTCTGCTTGGGAAACTGCTACCCCAATGACCATTACCGCATTCGAACTATGACTGCCTGCAGAATCAAATCCAATTGGTTGTAAGTTTCTCGACTTCTCCACACAATTGACAGAAAGCGAATAAAAAAGATTTGTTTAAAAGTCTGAATAAGTGGAATTAGCTGATAAACAAAACTTCTACATCTGAAATTGTGAAGAAGGGAAACAAGGTGATTAGAGCAATTTCCTTCTATTTTCATCATGCGGCAGATTCAAGACGCTTTGAAGTTCTTAAAGGAGAACTGCCATAATCATTATATTAAACTTCTCCTTTACGGTGATCGAGTGAAAATTGGGTTCTAGCTTCTGATATAAACATGTGAGAAGATGACATTGGGGAAGGGCGGCTTTGAGTATGATCATCTGCGATCTGTAAAGTGCTCAGATCCTGTCGGCTCTGTTCTGAGAGCTCCGGACCTGGAAACATCAATAAAACAAATTACACTACTATCGAAACTCAAGAAGTTTCAGTGCTGGAGTCGTAGTATGAATACAAAAACGCTGCTGTGTTAGTGCCCTTTTACACGGGCCGATAAAGCCTACATGCAAAAAACTGAAGACGGATCAGTTATGAACGACTGCCGGTTTACTATGAATGGAGGCGGACGGGTCAGAACGATCCCCGGCCCGCTCCTCATCCATTCCTCAGCGATGCTTTGTAAAAGCACAGGAACAATTATCCTGGAATGACCTGTCAAGCATTAGTGCCCGACAGATCATCCTGTGTAAAATGGCCTTACCGTCATCAGAATTGGTCTTATTCTAACAAATGCCTAGAGATGTACACTACTAGTCAAACGTTTTAGAACACCTCAATTTTTTTCCATTTTTATTGTTATTTATACAGTTTATTGTCTAAAATGTACTTTGAAATAAAAAGCATTGAACACATAAACAAGTTAAGATAAATACAAATAATGGATTAAAGGGGTTGTCCCGCGCCTAAAGAGAAAAATTTTTTTGCCCAGTCCCCCAGTACCTGTAAAGGAATACTGCTGCCAGGTGTTATTAAAAAAAAATTCCCTTACCTGAATCCCCGTTCAGCAACTTTAAAAAATCTTTCCAAGATGGCTGCCACCGGTCTTCTCCCGCGGTGCACTGCGGGTCTTCTCCCATGATGCACTGTGGATGTTCTTCTGCTGTCTGCTCTCCACTGCCGATTCCAGCCACCTCATTAGCTGATCGGCACCATGTGACGGGGCGGAGCTATGCGATGACGCTAAGAAGGGGGAGGAGCCAGGACGCAGCTCGTGAGCCCAGACCCTCCAGAAGAGGATTCCTCTCTGCGCAAGCGCGACTGTTGCGGCGACCAGAGGAGAAGTTTGGTCGTCGCCATGGACACGGGGACGCCAGCACTGGAGGGGGTAAGTGTATAACTTCTGTATGGTCAATATTTAATGCACGATGTATATTACAAAGTGCATTAATATGGCCATACAGAAGTGCATAACTGCACTTGCTTCTGCGGGACAACGCCTTTAACTTTGTTTCACCAAATTAAATCTACATTTTTGACTCTTCCCAGTCGCCCCTCTGGCTGATATGACTGCTACACACCATCAAGGCTTTCTTTCTACAATTGCATTCAGATTTTGTTTTCCCAGCATTGTTGCAGAAGTTCTCACAAATGTGCTGCACTTGTAGCTGCTTTGTTTTCACCCTTCTATCCAGTTCATCACAAACAAGCTCAATGGGGTTTAAGTCTGGAGACTGTGCAGGCCATTCCATTCTTTGAAGCCTACTGGCTTCTTCTTGTCGTATCACCTGGAAGAATGTTTTGGATCATTGTCTTGCTGTAATATAAACCTCTGACCCACAAGGAATACACCAGAGGGTATTGCATCATATGTCAAAATGCTGTGGTGGCCCTTTCTGTCTAGTGTGTCAGCTATCCTGCGCAAGTTGCCAACTCTGGATCCAGCAAAACAGCCCCAGACCGGGACACTTCCTCATCCATGTTTGACAGTTGGTGTCACACACTCAGGAACCATCCTTTCACCTACTCAAAGGCGTACAAAAACCCAGTGTGGTGGACCAAAGACATCACGTTTTGATTCATCAGTCCATACGACCTTCTTCCGCTCTTCAGTAGTCCACTGGAAGTGCCACTTGGCCCAGACAAGGCTTCTTTCTTATTTTGTAATCTCAGTAGTGGCTTTCTTACAGCAGTGGCTTTCTCTACCTCTCAGAAGTCTTCTTTTCACAGTTTAAATAGAAATGTGCTTATTTTTTGCTGCATTAAGCCTTGTTTGAAGATTTTGAACTGTGAGGTGCTGATTATGCAAACTGTTGACTCTCAAAAACCTGTCATTTTATTCTGTAGCGGTCTTTGGTCTGCCAGACGTTTTCCTTTCAGAGTTTCCTCCAGTTTCCAAGTACCGTATGATGATATAGGAAGCTGTACTGATCGCCACCTTGGCTTTCTTGGCAATTTCTTTGTAGGACAGACCTACAGTTCTAAGGGTTATAATTGTCAGTCTGTCTTTGGTTAGCTGCCTTTTTATTGCCATTATGCTAGGAATGTGCATTGTCCTGAGGAGCAAAACTGTCCAAATCCTGACCTGTAATGCAGTCTGTTCCAACACTGGTTTTATAGAATCACAGGGTTTGAAAGTAATCTACAAAGGTTGAGACATCTGAAGTAATAGTTTGCATCCAGTTTCAAACCATAATTTGCTTTCTGTGCTGCAGAGCAGCCGCCCTCAATGTGTTACCTGAAGAAAGCCCTTGGATTAAAATCATAAATTCAAACTACTGTTGCATTTCAGGTTAAAATTTAATAATATTTTTATGTTTTTAACTCACTTTTGAACCTTTAAATCATTTCACATTATTTACTGGACTTGAACTGTGTTAATGTCAAAAATAACTGGAAAAATTGAGATGTTCTAAAACTTCTGACCTGTAGTGTATGTCCCTGTATGACAATCAAGGAGTTAAAGGGTTCTACAAAAGACAATGAATGTATGAATAACTTCCTGTATTATACTCCAGAGCTGCGCTCACTATTCTGTTGGTGGAGATACATTACTTATCCTGTACTGATCCTGAGTTACATCCTGTATTATACTTCAGAGCTGCACTCACTATTCTGCTGGTGAAGTCACTGTGTACATACATTACTTATCCTGTACTGATCCTGAGTTACATCCAGTATTATACTCCAGAGCTGCACTCACTATTCTTCTGGTGGAGTCACTGTGTACATACATTACTTATCTTGTACTGATCCTGAGTTACATCCTGTAGATCTTTTTATTATAAAAGTGAAAAACATAACAATAAACAGAACATAAATATCGCTCACTTGGCATAAGACAAACATAAAACAAAAACAAATCATCACTTGTGTAATCTGTACTTTGCCTTACTGCAGGACAAAGGGACAAAAGCAAAAGGTCCATCTGGTCCAAATAATACACACCGCACACTACACCAACCTGCACTCCAAACTACACTCACTCATCCTCACCAATACATATACACTACATACTACATATAACAATATACCCACATGTGAGAAAACATCCCTAGCTCACAGGATCCAGCCTGAAATCCCAAAAAAAGAAGAAAGAAAACGACTAATAACCAAAGCAATTATATAATAACAATAATGCAAATAACAAAAGTAGTAACAATAAAAACAACCCAATACCTTTTTTTTTTTTTTTTTTTTTTTTTTTATATTTTTTGCAAGTTTTTTTTTTTTATACATTTTTTTTTTTTTTTTAATGCCCACCACCTAAAAAAATAAAACCTTACATAATCCTAAACTAACCCTACATCCAGACCAAACCACCACACACCCCAAACAACCCCCTACGGTGCAGCCTGGGAGCCACGCCTGCATCCCAAGTCCGTGCTCAATGTCTATGTCCAGGACGAGCCGAGCTGCACCGCATACACACACCCTGCCCGCCGCAGCCTGAGGGCTACGCCCGCACCAACAGTCCGTGCCCAGTGTTCATTGTCCGGGACGTGTCAAGCTACGGCTGAGGCATAAATCCCCCCCCCCTCCCCTCCCCCCAATAAGCCCCCACCCAACCTATCTATAACCCCTAGCCCTATATACAAAACAAAACATATAACATATCTTATATTACACAACTACAAACCAACACTACATATTAATACCCGAAAGCCTAAGGTTCAGTTACCTGCAGCCGTACATACTTTATCTTTGACCGAAAACAAAAACTCTACTAGTGTCACACTCAGCCCTCCACCAGGACTGGATATGATAAGCCGGGCACCGACCAAATAGAGAAAAACTATCCCTATAGTTAATCTGTCCCTACAATGTCCCTACTCCTTCCCTAAAACTTACTCCAGAGAAACTGTCCCTACCTCTCCCTATTCTGTCCCTACAAAGACCCTATCAATAAGAAGACTGTCCCTAACGAAATACAAACCCTCTCCATAGGAGAGAGGCCTTAGTCGTGCCCGACCTCTCATGATCCAGAGAGCGCACCTTCACCAGGTCACCCAGGATGTTCCTATTCACCTCATCCACGGGGAGGATTTTCTCTTCCGTCGAAACTAGACACCGTGCATTCCAAATGTGAAACCTGACCACTAGGCTGACTAAGAATAAAGTGCACCGGTCCCTGCGACCAAGGTCCCCGAATGCCCCATAGACCCATTCCGCATACGAGAGGCGTGCCAACCTGGGCCAACCAATGGAGGCTCCCACCCGTTTGTACACCTCGGTATTAAAGGGACACTGAAGCAGGAAATGCTCCATGCTTTCCAGTACGTTGCTGCACTCCTGGCGGGGGCAACCCCTATCCACCAGTGGCCTGCTCTTCAAGTTGCCCCTTACATACAGTCTCCCGTGGAAACAGCGCCAAGTCAAGTCCCAAAACTTCAAGGGGATCCTGTCAGAATTCAATAAACGTAACCCTCCCTCCAGGTCCCGACTTGGGCAGTCCTTGAGCGCCAGGGGCTTCTGGAAATGGGTCAACAGAACCCTCTTATCGAGGAGTTTCCTCGACAGAGTTCTGATCTCCCACATCCCCAGACCCCACCGACGTATCATCTTCAGAACCACGGTAGCGTAAGCCGGAAGATGCCCGTGCGGCGTGCGAAGATCCTTCACTCGCCCTCCTGTCTCCCATTCCTGGAAGAAAGGCCGAAGCCATCCCCAACAGGAGAATACCCACGGAGGAGCCCTCTCTTGCCAGAGGTTGCCTATATTGATCTTAACAAAGGTGTTTACGAGAAACACCACGGGGTTGACCATAGATAACCCCCCTAGTCTCCTCGTGCGATATGTGACATCTCTCCTAATTAGGTTCAACCTGTTCCCCCACAACATTAGGAAGAACAGGTTGTAGACCCGGGTCCAGAGAGGTTCTGGCAAAATGCATACGCTGCCCAGGTAGATGAATAAAGGGAGCAGGTATGTTTTGATCAGGTTAACCCTTTCCCGAAGGGTCAAAGACCAACCCTTCCACTGGGCCACCTTCTGAGTGGCACCATCGAGCCTGACCACCCAATTTTGCATGGGGTAATCTCCCCGGCCAAATTTGATGCCGAGAACTTTAGCCGAGTCCTGGGGCACTGGAAGGGTGTCCGGGAGACCAAATGTAGGATCTCCCCTTCCTAACCAGAGACTTTCGCACTTATCCCAGTTGATGCCGGACCCGGATGCTTCCGAGTAGCGATCCACCTCTGCCATCACGTACTCTGCCTCCCCCCTCGAGGACACAAAGACGGTGACGTCATCAGCGTACGCTGCCACCCTGAGGGCGGCTTCCGGCACCGCCCGATCCATCCCGACCCCCGCCATAGGCCCACCATCAATCATCCTAAGGAAAGGATCAATGGCAAACACGTACAGCAAGGGGCTCAGAGGACAACCCTGACGGACGCCAGACCCAACCTCAAATGGGTGGCCGACCCAACCGTTCACTAGCGGGAAAGTCTCAGCCCCCGCGTACAATGTCCTGAGCCAATTGACAAACCCCACTGGCAGGCCATATCTCAGAAGAACAGACCAGAGGTACTCGTGATTAACCCGATCAAACGCTTTGGCCTGATCCAAGGACAGCAGGTACCCCTCCCAGTGACCAGCCCTACCCTGCTCCACTGCCTCCCGGACACCTAGAACAGCACTAAAGGTGCTACGGCCTGGAACAGAGCAATGCTGGGCGCCCGAGAGGAGCCGGGGTGCAAACTTGACCAGCCGATTAAACAGCACTTTTGCCAGAACCTTCCTGTCCGTATTGAGAAGCGCTATGGGACGCCAGTTCTCAATACGGCTCGAGTCTTTACCCTTTGACAGAAGGATCAAAGCCGACCTCCTCATTGACTTTGGGAGAGTGTCCGAGGAAAGACACTCATTGAAAACCTCAGTCAAGAGGGGACTCAAGAGGTCCTTAAAGGTTTTATAATACTCGGATGTTAAGCCATCCGGTCCTGGCGATTTTTTGAGCGCAAGCCCATCAATCGCCAGTTTAACTTCCTCTACGTTGATCTCCTCTGTCAAAACATTAAGGGAGATGTCATCCCCTGGCTCAGGAACAGCTTCAGCCAGGAAAGCCGACATCACATCTCGATCTAGATCCCTCTTTCTCAAAAGGTGCGAGTAGAAGGATCTGATGACTTCCAGAATCCCTGATCTGGACCTGTTCAGAGATCCCGTACCGTCGATCAGTCCAGTGACAACTTTACGATTCACTGACATCTTGCAGTTTCTGTAAGGGTCAGGTGAGTGGTACTTCCCGAAGTCCCTCTCAAAAACCAAAGATGCGTGCCTATTATACTGGCACCCTTTGAGCAAAGACTTCACTCTGGAGATCTCCTCGCGGCTACCTCCAGTCGAGACGAGATGTTCGAGTTTCCTCCTCAGGCCCTGGTAAAGACGGTACTTACTCAGGCTCCTGAGGCTAGAGAGCTGGCGGAAGAACCTCGCCGCCCTGATCTTGAGCATCTCCCACCACTCTGACTTACTGCTACAAAGATCCAGTAATGGTACCTGGCTCTGCAGAAAATCCTCAAAGGACTGTCTTATCTCTGCTTCCTCCAGGAGTGATGAATTCAGCCTCCATAAGCCTCTACCCATCCGGGGGGTCTCTGCAACATTCAGGGAAAACAAAATCAGACAGTGGTCGGAGAATTCCACCTCAACAACAGAAACTGGTGAAGAGATGGCTTCCTCCTTCAAATAAAACCTGTCTATTCTAGACCTGCACTCGCCTCTATAATAGGTGAAACCCGCGTGGCCTGGGGTGTGCCGGATGTGGACATCCACCAGGCGAGCTTCGCTAGCTATGCTATTAAGCGCGACGCTATCATAAGTCAGCTTGCCTAGGGAGCCTCCCCTGTCACGGGTCCTCGTGACTGCGTTAAAGTCACCCCCAAAGATCACCTGCCGACTGGTAAAAAGGTACGGCTTGATCCTCATAAAGAGATCCTTGCGGTCCCGCTTGGTTTGGGGACCGTAGATGTTGATTAGCCGAAGCTCTTGTCCCTTCATGAGAACATCCAGGATCAGGCACCTCCCTATTTCTAACTCGATAACCCGTCGGCATTCAACCGCTGCAGTAAAAAGTACCGCCACTCCGCTATATGGCTCGGCCGCAAGAGACCAGTAAGATGGACCAGACCTCCATTCCCTCCTTGCCTTATGCACAGCTGCCAAATTTGGCAGCCTGGTCTCTTGCAAAAACAAAATGTCGGCTTCAACGCGGCCGAGAAAATCAAAGGCCGCAAATCTAGCCATATCAGATTTAATGCTGGCAACATTAATGGATGCCAGCGTCAACGGAGTGGGTGCCGCCATCATTGGTGATCGAGTTAGATGGCTTTCTTCTTCCCACCCCCCTTCTCATCAGGGTCTGAGGATGACCCCTTGCCACGTTTCTTGGACACTGAAAGGTCCATGGCAAGGGGCTCCTCAACCTCGTCCTCCTTGCCACTGGGCTCTGGGCCAGCCCTCCCCCTGGAGGTCACCAAACCCCCACAAGAGGAAGGCTCAGCACCCCCTGTAGGCCCCACGCTTGTCCTGGCCACCTCTGCCTCCTCCGAGGACGAGAGAGCTTGGTACCTGTTGGAGAGCCCAACAAGAGGAGAGTTTGGATTGCCTTCCTGCACCTGGCCCGTTGCAGGGGAAGATTTCCCTTCCCTTTTTTTCATTTTCTTGGAGCCCTGCTTGCGCTTTTTCTTTTGCCACTCATCCTTGCCCTCACCCACACTTTCATAGTGGGAAGAATCTGAATAAGTGGCAGCCTCCTCCCTTTGGATCCTCCTGACCTCCTCATCCAGCTCCCTGTCCCCTGGAGCCTCAGCCACATGATTTGCATCCGGAGCAGGGGCCAGCATTGACCCACCTGCCACCTGGGTTTCCACCAGCTCCCTGCCCCTTCCGCGCTTCTCTTGGCGCCTTAGCTTGGCTGCCCCAGCATGTTTGTTCTTCCTTGGCTCCTGGGCTCCCTCGCCTCTGCTGGTCCCCTCCCCTGCAGAAGCAACCTCACGGCTCTCCTCCGCTGGGGCCATGACCGCATTGGCGAAAGAGCGCGGACAGCGACTGAATGGGTGACCGAGGTCACCACACAGGTGACACCTAATCTCTGTACAAGATGCCGCAAGATGACCTACCTCGCCACACAGAGCGCACTTGATGACATTACAGGCTGCACTCAAATGTGTGGGGTCGCCGCACTTGTGACAGAGCTTCGGCTGCCCCTGGTAGAAGGCCAAGATACGATCCCTGCCAAGGAAGGCCGCGGATGGTATGTGGGCCACCGAATTCCCTGAACGCTTAAGTTTCACCATAAACGTCCAGGCTCCGGACCAGATGCCGTGTTCATCCCGGTTCTTATTGGGCATATCCACCACCTCTCCGTACCGACTTATCCAAGTCATGATATCGTAACAAGAGAGGGACTCGTTACGAGTCAAAACGGTCACTCTCTTGACTCCAGTCTGGCGGGTTACCACTTGTGCAGCGAAACCGCGCCAGCCGGGCTCGTCCTTCATCAGCTCATAATTCCCCCAGAAGAGCTCCAGGCCCTCCGGGCGAGCAAAGCTGATGTCGAACTCAGACGTGCCATAAGGATGGATCAGGGCATAGATGTCATTTGCCCTGAAACCCATCTTCAGCAGAAGCTCCACCACCTTACTCCTGGATGGGCACGCGTCATTGCCTCTCCACTGAAGACGAGCCACATTCCTACGGCCAATGTCCTGCCCGGTTGTCGGCAGGGACCAGACGGTCTCCCCCCTTTGTTCTCGGAAGGCACCAAGACCATGTCTCTCCACCCAGAGAGACAAATCCACAACTCTGCCCCCTACATTCATCGAGCTCTCCCCCCTCCTCAAGGCCTCCAGGAGGCGCTGTTGCAAAACGCCGTCCCCAGAGCCCAAAGACGAGGAGGACGCATCCCCCCTCCCTCCAGCGGCGACACTGGCATAACTTCTACCAGCTGTTGTCGCCGCTGGAGGGGTGACTGGATCCTGGCCCATCCCCTGACTACTATCCGAAGCCCCACCCTCCCGTACAGCCGATGTCATACCTCCCGGGGGATTGGGGGCATCCTGAGCTCCCGAAGCCTCTGCGGGAGCGGAAGCGGGAGCAGGGGCAGCGGTAGCACTAACGGTTGTCCTATTCACATCATTCATACATTTTCCTTTTGTTGGACCAGGACCTGCTTCACCTTTTTTCTTAATGTTACACTTTCCAGCTGGATGAGGCTGGAGACCAGCACTGAAAGAGTTAGCCTTGAGTCCAACATTATGCTCTGTAGGAGCTGTTCCTGCAGCTCTAGCTCCGTCCATTTTCCCGGCCATTCTGGGACTTGCAGTTCTTTTTAGCTGCTTATTTGTTATGACGTTACCATCATGATGGGTGGGAGGATCGGCAGACTTGGCCACCACCCACTGCGCCCCCTCTACACCTGACAGGCGTTTTAGGGACACAGGAGGGACAGCCAAGCCGCCACTGGTGGAACCTGATGCCGGACTGCCCCCCCCTCCCACTGGAGGGCAACCATCAGCACCAGCACCTCCGGATTGGCCGCGACCCCTCATTCCATCTTTCCCACGGACCTTCTCTGCCTCCTTATCGCCTCCATTCCCACTACTGGCACAAGCAGGAATGGAGTTTTGGGCCGCATTAACCCTCTCTTCCCCAGTCCCCTGCACCGGACCCACTGCAGAGCCCGGGACTAGGGGTATACCAGGGCTAGCACCCCGATCTGGCTTTGCAGCCGGACCGGAGTGCTTGGTGACGTACACAAACCTCTCCTGCACGGTGGTCTTCATCTTTTTTTTCTGTTTCTTTTTGCCCGTAGATGTTCCTTCAGGCATGTCGTCACCAAAGTACATGTTCTGCATTCTTTCGGGGGACTCCTGCAGCATGATTTGCTGCATGATGAGCGCCCCCTCACCGCTGCTGCTGTCGCTGTCGTCGTCTGCATCCTCAGCACTGGACTCCTCCGATGTGGGGGGCAGGCTAACCTGCTCAGCAGGAATGCTGCTCCCTGCAGTTCCCCCCTGCTGTAGGGACGGCTGCTCCCCAGAGCATATCGCCATCCCCTCCTGTGGATCCTCCGACTCGTCTGAGCTGCTGTCGCTGCTCACGTGCGCCATTCCAGCAAATCGCTCATCATTTAGGAGCTTCTCTTTAAATGGGCCGCTGGCTTGGAGTATTCTATATCTCTCCTCCTTGTAGAAGTCCACAGCCTCCTTGCAGGCTTTAACTTTTTCTGCTGCAGCGATCTTTTTTCTTCCCTGTGGGGCTTTGTCTAGATCGCTCAGGGCAGTCTGCAGTTCCCTGCGATACTTCTGCAGCTGCCTACCAACCTCCTTATAGTCCTTTATATTGGCGGCTATCCGAGACGCCATGGCAGTAACAGATTCACCTTTGCTGCGCTCTCCCCGGCTGACACTTGTAGGTGCCTTTGCAGCACTCACCTTGGCTTTAGTTTGGCTTCGGGTTTTCCTATACTCCACATCCTCCCGGGGAGTCTGGGTGACGCTGCGTGGACCCCGACTGGATCCTCTCCCCTCCTGGGGTTCACTCCTCCCCCCTCCCGACCGAAGCCGGAGGGGGGAAGCACGGCACTCCATGGCAAATGTAGCCCAGAAACGTGCACTTGTTCCTGGGCTCTCAACAAGGTCTCCACCTGAGAAGCAGACCACACCCTGGAACCAGCAGAGCTCTCAGACACACAACCTTCCTCCAGAGATGCACTCACTATTCTGCTGGAGGAGTCACTGTGTACATACATTACTTATCCTGTACTGATCCTGAGTTACACCCTGTATTATACTCCAGAGCTGTACTCACTATTCTGCTGGAGGAGTCACTGTGTACATACATTACTTATCCTGTACTGATCCTGAGTTACATCCTGTATTATACTCCAGAGCTGCACTCACTATTCTGCTGGTGGAGTCACTGTGTACATACATTACTTATCCTGTACTGATCCTGAGTTACATCCTGTATTATACTTCAGAGCTGCACTCACTATTCTGATGGTGAAGTCACTGTGTACATACATTATTTATACTGTACTGCTCCTGAGTTACATCCAGTATTATACTCCAGAGCTGCACTCACTATTCTGCTGGTAGAGTCACTGTGCACATACATTACTTATCCTGTACTGATCCTGAGTTACATCCTGTATTATACTCCAGAGCTGCACTCACTATTCTGCTGGTAGAGTCACTGTGTAGATACATTACTTATCCTGTACTGCTCCTGAGTTATATACTGTATTATACTCCAGAGCTGCACTCACTATTCTGCTGGTGGAGTCACTGTGTACATACATTACTTATCCTGTACTGATCCTGAGTTACACCCTGTATTATACTCCAGAGCTGTACTCACTATTCTGCTGGAGGAGTCACTGTGTACATACATTACTTATCCTGTACTGATCCTGAGTTACACCCTGTATTATACTCCAGAGCTGTACTCACTATTCTGCTGGAGGAGTCACTGTGTACATACATTACTTATCCTGTACTGATCCTGAGTTACATCCTGTATTATACTCCAGAGCTGCACTAACTATTCTGCTGGTGGAGTCACTGTGTACATACATTACTTATCCTGTACTGATCCTGAGTTACGTCCTGTATTATACTCCAGAGCTGTACTCACTATTCTGCTGGTGGAGTCACTGTGTACATACATTACTTATCCTGTACTGATCCTGAGTTACATCCTGTATTATACTCCAGAGCTGCACTCACTATTCTGCTGGTGGAGTCACTGTGTACATACATTACATTACATACAAGCTTCCTGTCCACATGGGCCAATAACGATTTAACACCTAGTGGAATCTACTCCATGGTGAATTTCTGCGGTTCTGAAGGCCAAAGAAGGTCCACCGCCTCAGTACCGGAAGTCTCTAATAGAGTGGCCATTCAGTGTATCTAGATTTTCCGCCTCGTAGACATTTTACAATCTCTGCTCTGCAGACTCCATATTCACCGTCGGGGAAATCTTGCAGCTTCATTCGCGGTGATGAGATGTGTGAGTCTAGCGCCATTTATGAGCAGAGAAGACGGAGGAGGGAGGAGGACAAATGTGTTCACTGAACAATGCCGAAAAAGAAATATTTTATCAACTATTTTGTTCTTTATTGCAGCTTAACAGGGAAGGAAAATTGTGAAGGTAAATTTCACTTGAGCAGTAAAACCCACATGGAGCTTGTTTTAGTACTTCACTGGCTTTTATCTGCCCATATTCCTTCACTGTTAAGCAGCAATAAAGAAATATTGGTCAATAAAGCATTTTGCCTCTGGATTTTGCGCACGCTGCACGGCTGCAGGTCATGTTGCCGAGTAAAAATCTCCTCTTCTTAATGTGCTTTCTTATTGGCTGTAAAGGAAGGCAATTGTGCATGGATTTGCAGAACGAGCCGCCGCCAAGATGGAGGGAAGCCTCATTAACATGAAATATTTATAGCGCAGGAAAGGGCAAGACTGAGAACAGGATCTTGTTCCTCGTCTGCGTATGATATATGTGCGGGGAGCTCTGCCGTCTCAAAGACGAGTAAGTCAGGAAGTGTGCGCTGTCTCCTTCCCGTTTTGATCCTACCGTTATATTAAAGGGGTTGGCCCACAACTGACATATATAATAGGATTGGTGATAAATAACTCTTTGCTGGGGTGCCACAATCACTAGAACGGGCATCTCGAGTCGATCCCTGCCCGGCCGGTAATTATGTCCAAAGCCTGGTATTTATTTTCACCGGCCATCTTCAGCCGGGCATCAACCCCATTTTTTTACTCCCATCTGTCCGCTGTAATTGTAACTGTGACCCCTGACCTCTCTTCCCTGGGTTTGTGTTCCTGCACATCCTGTATGCATCGCAGACGCCGGGAGAAGGGGTCTGGGATCATAGCTCTGATGATGGCAGCCGGACAGGAGCTTCAGAGACAGAGAGTGAAAACTAGATGTTGTGGGGTTGTTGCCTCGTCGCTGATTCATGGTGTGGAGAGCACAGAGGGGGCACTATTACTACTGGGGCCATACACATGGGGCATTATTACTATTGGCGCTACAACTGGGTGCACTATTACTATTGGGGCTACTAGTGGTGGCAAGATTACTATTGGGGCAGCTACTGGGAGAACTATTACTATTGAGGCCACTATTAGTATTAGGGCCACTACAGGTGGCACTATTACTATTAGGGCCAGTAATGGGAGCATAGTTACTATTGGAGACAGTATTAGGGACACTATTACTATTTGGGCTGTAATTGCAGGTACTATTATCATTGGAACTACTACTAAGGGCACTATTACTATTTGAACTAATTAGGGCTATTGCTGGGGAATACTATTACTATTAGGGCCACTATGGGGGCACAATTACTAGTTACGGCCACTAGCATAATGGAGGAAAAAACATACATTGTGATAAGCCATGCCCTTAAACCACACGCCCTTTTACCTTGGCCGGTTTGTTAAAAATGTGGCAACACTAGTCTCAAGCCCCCCTATTGAATAAACTCAAAGGCACTGAGTTTAAATGGAGTGGTAGTTGGGCATGCTCTCTGATGCTCCATTCAAACTCTGTGGGACTAGTGGAGATAGCTGTGAGCTGTACATGGCTTGGTATCCCACAACCCATCACTCAAAGAATGGAGGCATGATCAAGTATGAGTTTGTTGTCTCTTCATGTGAAGAAACACAATGAAATACAACATTTCCTCTGCGCATTTTTAGAGGATCATTGTAGGCTATTTGTACCCACATGACTAGAGATGAAGTAGCCGGATGGTGCTGTGGGTGGGAGGGCAGTATAACCGTTGCCAAGTAACATCATCCGGGTATAGACAAAAAAGTTCCAGAGTGGCATGGAGAGAAGCGGGTTCTGCCCCTTTGTGTGCTCGCATTGCAAATAAGCCAGAAACTGATAGGAGCCGAGCATTATTTCCATTCTGTGGGGAGAAAGATGTTGGCACCCGATCACCAGCAGCACCAGCTGATCGCCCAGCACAGCCGTGGGGAGAAGAATCATTCATCCTAGTTTAATAAACATTTTCTGTTTGCTGCAATTGACTGCCTTCCTCATTTTAACTCATAACTCCAGGGCCTGAAGACTCGGTAAGCCCCGGTAACGCAGGCCCGAAACCCTATCATTCCTCAAGCCGGTAAGTGAGACCGGTGAGCCCGGCCGCAAGCCCACGGTTCCTGATAAGCTGAGACCCGAGTCTGTTGAATGCTCCACCTTCTAGTTAACAGCATCATTTAGAAAGGGGTGTGCTTTGCAGGGGTTCTCTGTTTTGGACAATCTTTTCTGGTTAAAGGGATCCTTCACAATCAGTTGATCACAAAATGTTCACCTACTAAGATCCTCAACGATCAGCTGTAAGCTGTGAGGGAACCTGGCAGTAAGTGTTCAATTTCCCTACAGTGCCACCAGAGGGGAACTGAGGTATTACACAGTGTCTATTCAAATCAATGGGCTACCTGGGTAACACAGGACAGGACATGTTCTCCAGAGCAAGGTAGTCGCTCTTTATAACTGCTCTCCATTCTAATCAAGTGATGATGATCCTGAATAGAGGCCCCCATATATTAAAGGGGTTATCCCAGAATAGACTTTTATCACCTATCCATAGCTAATCAGTGGAGGTTTCAGTCGGTGGACTCCACCGATCGGTTATCGATGAGCTATTTTGAGGATAGAATATATTCTAGTCCCAGAAAATCCCCAAATTGACTTCTATCATTTGCTAGTAGTATAGGTGATAAAAGTCTGATGAGTGGGGATCTCACCGATCCTGAGAACATGGGTCCTGTATCTCCTGTTCTTGTCAGTGCCGGCTTGCTGCACCCATGCGCAGTGATGTTATATTGACTGGAGTGGTGGCTGCTCGTGTGACTACTGCTCCCTTTATTTCAATTCGACCACCATTCTCTGAATCAGTGGAGTCTCAGCGGTGGGATCCCAATCGATCAGACTTTGATCACCTATCCTATGGATACTGCTAGTGATAGAAGTCTATTCTGGTACAACCCATGTAACTTTAAATTCCTTAATGGGGTATATGAATGGGTTTTTTAAAATAGACAACCCCTGTAAGCCTTTACACAGTACCCATCGTATCATCTTGAAAAAGCATTTGACATGTCAGAAGTTTTGAATAATAAGCTCTCTTTCACACGAGCGACAGTGAAATTGGCGCTACAAAATCGCAACTTTTTTACCACGATTTTGTAGTGACAGCGATGTGTTTTCTTGTGGAACATCGCGCATTGCAATAAAGTCACACAATTTTATTGCGAGAAGGTTAAGCCCTACCCAAAGGTTAAGCCCTACGCCCTAGCTTCATGGCATAAAAAAAGGGAATACTTACGTAAAAGACTCGGTCCAGGTCCTCCCACTGCTCTCGGCCGCTCCGCCGGGCATTCTGCAGTTCTTGTTCGTCCACAAAAGATCGCTTCCTGGATGTGGGATTCATAAATCTCTGATTGGTTCGACGAGTGCTGCTCAGCCAATCAATGCAGCACTCGATGAACCAATGCGATGGCTGTGATTGGTTCATCCAGCGCTGCATTGATTGGCTGAGCAGCGGCCAAAGACCCACTCAACATACAGCACATTGTGGAGGCGGGATTTATGAATTGGCTGAGGTGCAACATTGATTTGTTAATTCATTAATCCTGCCTCCACAACGCGCATAGTTTCGGGGTAGGGCTTATTCTCTAATGTGGAAGTTGCACTACATGGCATGAAAACCGTGTTTTCATGCGTTGCAATCCGACAAAAACAAAGCCTCCATAGGGAAACATGGGCTACGGAAAAAACGCAAATCACGGCAATATAGAGCGGATTTTTCCACGTTTTCTTTCCTTGCAAGATAGCATCAGAAAAAACATTGCTAATGTGAAGGAACCATTGGAGAGCATGGGCTTCACATACATGCGTTTTCTCGCACTATTGCTTCGCGGCAAAATCCCATGATTTCATCGCCCATGTGAAAGCGGTTTAAGGTCCGGGGGATGAAAACCTATTGAACACCAAAATGAAGGGGCAGAAGCTCTCAGCAGAGCAAGGTGTGCCTTAGTTATTGACCAGCTCTGCTTTGTATGAACCCATGCGCCACTCGTTCTGTTCTCCAAGTAAGGCTGACCAGAAACGATCACAAGCAAAGGAGCATAGAGCAAATCATTGGGTTAATCCTAAGGCTCTCACTGACAGTTGGCATCTTTGAAGATCCAGTATGTTTTGGACCAAGATAACTCAGGTATGGATGGCTACAATACTCTGCACACAAGAGGACCCCTTGACATCGTCTATTTCTATGTAATTTTTTGCATTCTAGAGGGGGGGCTCTTTTAAAATCCAGTCTGAGTGACATTTTCAAAGAGCTTCCTAGTGCTTTAATATGCACCATATAGTAATTTCTACATCACAAAGCTCCTATAGTGTCTTCAGGGAGAAGGTTCAATCATGATCTGCCATTGAGTTGACTAGACGACTTCTCCAGCAACTTCATTAATGTACATGGGGGCATCTGAGCAGCTGCTATCACAGCAGGATAGAAACACGAGGCAAATATTAATTCCTAGAATTTTATTTTCACACAACATTTCTTTTGGTCTTTAAAAGAAATAGATTTCTTCTAAATGACTCCTCTCAGCTCACTTCTTGCTCTTGGAACGTCCTGCTGCTCTTGCTCCGGGCTTCCCCGCAAATCCTGACAAAACAATTAGTCAGCGTTCTCTAAGTCACCGACAGATTGCCTAATTTTTGCCAAGAGTGTTCCTCTGACTTTATTTCCCCATGATGAGACACAGGTACGCTCAGGAAGAGCACATCTGTTCAGACGCCTGGAGCCGATGGAGTAACATACATGAAGGAGACAGGGGAAAGGCTCGCTAAGCTAAATCTGAATCCCACCATGAAACACAAGCTCCGACAGACGGTTCTGTTTGGAAATGGAAGGAGGGGGGCGGTTGACCTGTCTTATAAAACAAGGGCACATCCAATCAACTTGGTTGTTCCTTCAACCTTCACATTCTTAATTTGCACCTCAAAAATGCTCATTACCAAAAATAAGTCTCCGATATGTTAAAAATTATTTTCCTTCCGTTAGTTAAAGGAGTTGTCACAAGAAGACATCTCTGTCCACACTGCACATCTCATCATTCCGGAGCCTGTTGGATGACAACTCGTATGAGGACCACTTACTTACAATGTAGTAAAGGAGTCCAAAAGATTGACCCAATGGTACTGTATATGTAACATCTACCATTAATGGTTGACTATGCAACAGGTTAACAATGGGTATTCAATTTGCATTGTAGGTCTTGGGATATGATATTTGTTGAGGGTGACCATTAGGATGGGCACAGCTGAGTGTATGTTGTCAGGGTCAATTCAAGTGAAGATCTTGGGGCTCAAGCTGGCTATGAGTATGCTTCCAATTAAACCTGGACTGCAGATGTGTGTTTTTTAATCAAAATGGGCTCCTACTTAGTGTAGGTAACACTTAAATTCTCATTCCAATGAGAGGGTCATCATGCTTTTTTGACCAGTTCTCCACCACATGTTTATTGACCTGTTGAGAAGAAGACTCCTGAGCAGGTTTACACTGTCCGTGGGGAAGATGAACAGTACCAGTCTGCCATCATTTTAATATTGACCTGTAGAGAAAGAAAGTCCTGAGCAGGTTCACATTGTCCATGCGGAAGAGTCAGGCTTTTCCTCTTGAAGAGCCTTAAAAGTCAATTTCAATGATATATATACCCTTGCACACCAGGCTCTGTTCCTTAGACCTTATCAACGACTTGGTGCTCATCATCTGTAGCTATCAGATCTGCAGCTATCTAATCTCCGGGCTCCTAGGAGGAAGACTCTTTCTTCTTCTGCGTACTTGCTTGGAACAATCCGCTTCCTTTTTCAGCCACTACAGTAATCCGCAGTGGCTAATACTGCATACAAGTGGAAGGGAGACACCTGCTCTCTTTGGGTCGCTCTCCAGATCACGGGTGACCCACTGGCATAACTATAGGGGGTGCAGGGGATGCGGTCGCACCCCGGGAGCAGGAACCTTAGGGAGCTCATTCTCCATATAGGGAGCCCAGTACTATGAATAAAGCATTATAGTTGGGGGCCCTGTTACAGGTTTTGCATTAGGGCCCAGGAGCTTCAAGTTATGCCTTTGGGGTGACCCATGCTTTTCCTCCCTAGTCAGAGACTCTATTTTCCCCTACTTCAGCTGTTGTTACAGATGGACCTGTCCTGTGCTTACTTCCAGCAGGGGGTGAGTGTACATGTACTGTGGGGGTCGGATCAGAGGATGAGCATAGGAACTTGGTGTACTTGGCCCTTGGGGAAGGGCTTGTGTAGTATCCTAGATTTAATTTGGCCCCTCCATAATGTATGCATGCATTTGTCCTGTGCCTATGTGTTTTCAGTGTCTTTTATGTTGCGAGAATATGATGTGTATTGCATAGCTGCAGCACTGAATGAGTTAACTGTCTGGTATGTGAGGTGTCTGGAAAATATATCTTGCTGTTTGTTATGTGATCATGCTTTGTATATATGTGTTTGCATGGTGTTTGGCAAGAGTTCCAGTCTGGACTTGCAAGAGAGAAGGAAGGAGAGGTTGAAGTTCTGCAAGTGTGCAAGCAGCATCTTCTCTGTGTGGTCCGGAATGGAAGAGGCTGAAAGGTCTCCAACAGTCTGCCCCTGGGCCTGCTTTACCCAGGTTATGTGAGTGCAGACCAGTGGAGAGCTGGAGATTGTAAAGGAGATTGGCCGGGAACAGGACCCCACAGATAACGTGGACTGTGGATTCTTCTGCTATCCTATGATTTTCCTCCCTGTCACATCACTTTGTGTTCTGCACCATTCTGCTGCGTGAGTTTGTACCATTGTTGGACTGTACCTAGTTATTTTTCAAGTAAATGAGCAGTGCCAACCGTTCCCGGCTTTGTTCTTTAAATGTTTTCCATGTGTGTGGACTGCAGAGGAAGGCCCGGTGGCGTCACGAGTGACAGGACTCTTAAGGTAATCTACATATTGGGTTACCCCCGTGAAAGTTCCCCCAGCTGTAACTTGGACAGGTCCCGCACTACCCCACAGGGAGGAGATGGTAGAGCCCCGTGACAAGGTCCAAATCTACCCTTCTCGGCTGCGGGCCCGCTCCTCGGACGCTGCACTTGCAAGGGCCTGGGCCTGTCTTATCAAGAGAGGCTGGATTTGCAAACTGAAAACCTACTGGTTGCCACATAAAGTCCGATGAGGATCATGGCATGCCTCGCACCCTGGCTTTAGCGAAGCTATAGTCGATGTAAGGAAATAATTCTTGTTAACTCCACATCTCAGATGCCTAAATAAACTGCAACTTTAATGCACATGTTTAATAGTTGAATTTGTGCATCTCCAGAGCTTAGTGGCAAGCACTGTTAGGAGCCGGGCCCAGCAGAGGCCATGTCAGGGAGTCAGTTCATGAGGTCAGTACAAACTATGCCTGGACCGAAGCTTCCGGTTTCTTCAGCGGCAACGGTTCCTAGGCTTTAGCACTGTCCACCGAGGAGACTGAGTAGTCTTTCACACCAGGCTTCTGCTCTGTAGGAGCTGAGTGGAACTTCTCTGCCCTCTCTTGTGTCCTACACTCAACTATGGTGGCCGCTGCACCACTTCCACTTCTTCCCCCACATGGAATCCATCTGCATTAAAGAAATAGTACAAAAAAGTATTAACAATAAAATAGCAGAGAACAGCCAATTCCAGACGGCTCACCCCCTACACACATCATGCGGTATACACTGCACTCCCCTCAATGGTGCCACCCGTGACACTTACATGAAGCCTCTGCATGAGTGGGTGCCATGCAAGTCATGACACCACTTGTTATCCCAGGGGGCGTCTTTTTATGGAGCAGCCTTTTATATTGGTGGTATAGCAGCACCATTTAGCGGCTGACAACAGTGCCGACATTGCTTTCAAAGAACATCACTTAAGGCCCATTTAGACACAACGATTATCGCCCAAAATTCGCTCAAAAGCCGTCTTTTGAGCAATAATCGTGTGTAACTGCACTGACATCGTGCAGTTTTCGTTATCCCGCCACTCACCGTCGTCTTTCAGCGTGCTGAAAGACAATGATGAGCCTTATCAGGGATTCACAGCGGGATACAGCTGATACTATTGTTTCAGCTGTATCCCGCTCCCTGATAACAGGCTGGTATGAAGAACAGAGCGGTCCAGCTCTGTTCTCCATACCCCCCCCGGAGCGCTCGGCTGTATAACAACTGGGCGCTCCATGCAGAAAACAGCTGGATACAGAAGACAGGCGAGGAGTCTGGGGACACCCCGCTTGTCTTCTGCATCCTCCACTGGGAGCGCTTGGCTGTATAACAGCTGGGCGCTAGCAGCATGGAACAGCTGGATGCAGAAGACAAGTGGGGATTCCCCGCTTGTCTTCTGCATCCTCTGCTGGCAGCGCAAGGTGATCGCTCATCTTGCGCTGTAAATGACACAACGATGATCGCTCAAAAGTCGCTTGAGCAATATCTTTTCAGTGATTATCGTTGTGTCTAAATGGTCCTTTAGATAGAGGGAGGCTTCTGCCATATCTTACAACTTGACCAGTTCTTCATCATTTGTTTATCAACCTGAAGAGTTGTGAAACTCTGAGCACATTCACACCAGTGCTGGCTTTAGATGGTACCCTGTGTGCTTTTTGGTGCCCCCATCATACGAAAAAAAAACCAACAATATATATTGCACTGATAGGTAGATCACCTGTATTCTACGTATGCAGAAAGTAGCAAGATAGCAGCACACCAGAACAGCTCAGGGAACAAATACTGTTCCAGAACCAAGCTCATAACATAAATACAGTGCAAACCAAGGTCATAACATAAATGCAGAACCAGAATGAAACTTGGCACATCAATACAGAACTGGAGCCAAGCTGATAACATAAATGCAATACTAGATTTAATCTCGCTAAATAGATGCAATACCAGAACCAAGCTCTTTACATAAATAGAGTCCCAGAACCAAGCTCATAACATAAATACGGTAACAGAACTAAGTGATTATTTGGAAGGAGTGCCCATTGTATGAAAGAGCCATCTCGGAACATTAAAGGGGAAGAGACAGAGCCAGCAGAATGATTCATTGTCACACGGAGGAAGAAGATGATCTGGCCAGGTGGACCTACAGGAGACAATCATCCCCAGCCTACATTCGCCTTGTGCCCCCCTATAAGCTGGTGGTAAGTGCTCTGTGCGAACACATGAGTCACATAGCCAAGGCCGTCCATGATTTACACTTTCCATTGGAAGACATTTAGGGTTTTCCTGTTGAAGGACCCCAAGGCTCTGCGTCTATATTATATGGTATATACCTTTGCTCTCCCGTTCCACTTGTAGGGGATAATGTCCTACATATAGGATTCGCCTCTCGAAGCGGCCCAGTGTTTACTCCTACATTATATATACTGTTAATTGATCTCATTAACGCTGGTACTCTCCCGTCAAGGTATAAATTGCCTTCTTAATGATAGGGGTCATCCGTTCTGTTCACATAATTACCACCACTCCATATTTTATCTAACATTTAAATTGCAGGAAAATGAGGCCACATCAAAAGCTAATAAGATATATTTGTTTATCTAATGAACCGCTAGTGGCCCATCTTGTAGCGGTATTAACATCGAATAAACTTTCTGCCTTGTTTGTCTGCACTATTTATTATTAAAACTTGATCTGTTTCAACTTAGTGAGTAAATGCCTTGGGATAGACAGCTTGGAGCAAGGAGAGAAAAAAAAAAGACTTCCTGCTATTTGCATAATATTATACAAAGAATATTAACTCGGAAATATGCGATCCCGCTGGAGATTCGTAGCCCCCCTCGGTGTTTTAAAGTTGGTAAATATTTAAATATCAGCAGCAACAAAGATTCACTTGCACATTGTGATCTGGGGTTGTAAAAGATGAGAATTGTGTATTTTGTGAAGTACTTTGCATGGATAACTAATCAGCACAACATGCGCCATAACCAGCGCTCCGCTGACGTGAACAGGAATCACATATTTGGGCCTGATATAGTAAGGACTGTTTTTTTTTTAACATTTTTAGATCATTGGTGGCTCAGTATGTGGTCTTTGTAGGGGTGTCCTACTTAGAGATGAGCGAGTATACTCGCTAAGGCACATTACTCGAGCGAGTAGAGCCTTAGCCGAGTATCTCCCCGCTCGTCTCTAAAGATTCGGGGGCTGGGGAGCAGCAGGGGAGAGCGGGGATGAACGGAAGGGAGATCTCTCTCTCCCGCTTCTTCCCCCCGCTCCCCGCCGCAACTCACCTGTCACCCTCGCCGGCCCCCGAATCTTTAGAGACGAGCGGGGAGATACTCGGCTAAGGCACTACTCACTCGAGTAATGTGCCTTAGTGAGTATACTCGCTCATCTCTAGTCCTACTGGTATGGGAGGGGAGGTGGTTTTAAACTTTCTACAAGCCAAAAAGTTGTATAGGACCACAATGGGCTATGTTTGGCAGCCTTGCTGCAAGCAGAGTGTTAGTTGTTGAAGAGAACTTTTTATTTCATAGATTTTTCAGACCTGATATAGTACATAGGAGCAGGTACAAAGCCCTAGAAGGGTAGCCATATCACACCAGCCACTGGAAGCTATAGCCCTACTATTTAATGGTGTTTTACTTGTTTGGACTGGGTTTCTGCACTAAGTCCTCCCCGACCAACCTCCTAGCCCCATGATTGGTTACTACAGCTTTCTTCAGTTTCTTACACCATGCACTACAATTCCTGTGAATGTGCTATGCATGCGGGATTTGGTGCATGTGCTCTACCTTGTTGCTGACAGCACCATGACTTCCGGGTGTCTGGATGGGTCCAGGGTGATATCAGTACATCATTCCAGACCACATAATGCTCTGGGTGTCATATGTGGACTGTTATTTAGCACTGGACACAGAGGGAGTAACATCTACCTCTGGTGACAGTGCTGATGGGGTGGCTGGGTTGTCTTTTAACCCAATCAGATGTTACTGTAGTGTATATAAACCAGCCCCTTAGTTCAAATGGTGCCGTTTATACATTTTGTGTGGTGGTCTCTTGCTGGGCTAGAGAGTTCTGTATCAAAATTCTCTGTGATTCTAATGCTAGTTTATAGGTTTCACTCTTTTTTGTTCTTCTGATTAGTTTGGCTCTGTCGTTTAGGGTTCAGGTAGGAGTTGCCAGTGACTCTCAAATTGGATTCTCTCCTGTAGTGGGGTTGCCCTTTTCGAGGTGGGTGCTCTGTTTGAGGGGTTGGTCCCATTTGGGTGGTTCTGGCAAATGTATCTGTTTATTTCTCCATGCTTCACCTTACTCAATTCTAATAGCCTTCCTTAGACTGATAAGACCCATGCTATAGGTTTATAGTTTCATCCTGTCTATTTCCCCATAACTACTTGCCTTTGGTTGTGCAAACTACTAGTACCAGTCATGACAGTCGGCCTCACTGATGTCCTGACCATGCGCTGCTCTCTTTGTACTTAAGAAACTGAAGAAAGCTCTAGGCATCAACCATCAGGCAAAGGAAGGGGTTTATGTGGACATAATGCAGAAACCAGGACCAGTCTGAAAGAGAGGAATTGTTCATCTACTGCTCATTTGCATATGGCAAGGGACACAGAGAAACAGTAACTGCTTGGTGATGGTAGCATTATCATTGGCAGAAAGGTATGCCAACACATGTTTTCCTAGTGGCTGTACTGGTTCAGTGGCTAAAACTGGCCATTCTAGGTGTTGATCTTCTCTGGGTCCACAGCAGCAATGACCAGGGCATCTATGCTGTAGAGGGAGACAAAAACAGGTGACTATAGACTTATTTCTTTATTTTACACCCCTTTAACCTTTATTTAACAGGCTTTCACATCATGGCATGATTCAGTGGATCATACCATCCACTTGCTATGTCTGTTATGGTCAGCCACAATCACCCAACAGGTCATATTGCATCCTTGACAGACTGTAGTCTGCCATTGGCCATTGCAAACTATCATTCGCATTAATTTTCCAGGCGACAGCCACCAAAAATGGTCAAAATTGTCCATTTTAGTTGACCATTCTCACAAGTATATAGACAACTTTATAATGTGCTGACAGACTTTCTATAGGATCCTGAAGATCATCTAATGGTATCTGGACAGTACAGATGGGCCTCATGTGCCATTCCTTTGTGAAGGAGCTGGAAACTAACAGAAATTGGAAAGCGATGGGATTGCCATCAAATGCAATGTAAATAATATACACCAATCTGTGGATTAATATGCCTCTTGCTATAGGTATTTGTGGTGTCTAATTGCCTTGGGGTAAATATCTGTGCATTGCTCTATTTGCATAGTTATACCGTTTGAGGACTTAAAATGACCCCTTGTC
The DNA here is from genome assembly GCF_035609145.1 of Eleutherodactylus coqui. Taxonomy (NCBI): domain Eukaryota; kingdom Metazoa; phylum Chordata; class Amphibia; order Anura; family Eleutherodactylidae; genus Eleutherodactylus; species Eleutherodactylus coqui. The sequence continues at coordinate 19,458,119 of NC_089849.1, read as the reverse complement.
CAGGAGAAGGGAGTCATATTACCTGGTGTCCTGCCCTAGGTGCTCAGAGACACAGATTTGTTGTTTCCCAGGGCCTGCCGGCACCCTTCCAGCATGGCCTCGCCACGTCTAAGACTAGTTGATGCACACTGTTATTGACCAGTGCCCATTTTGACCCTGGGGCAGAGGGTCATTTTAAGGTTACGGTTTGCATCCAGAGTCTTTGGGCAGTTCCATATTTCTGAGTTTCGTTTTGAGAACTTTGCTGAACTTCGCACTGATCTTGGTCATGAAATAATAGAAAATGATAAAATAATGTGTATGAATGGGATAAAATCCTACAGTTATAATGTTTTGAGAGGGAGCGGTCATGCAATAATGCACTAAAAAATAAAGGCAAGAAATGTGCACTACTTGGTAGTACTACATACAGCCGAACAGGGAGGGCAAAACAAGGTCAAGATACTTAAATACTATATTAGAAGAAGAAAAAATATATATATGGTAGAAAGGTCATATAGAAAAAATAATGTCACACTGGGGGGCGGGTAGCAGCGGGGAAGAGCGGGAGGAACGGGGGGGGGGGGGGGAGATCTCTCTCACTCTCTCCCCCCCCGCTTACCCCTGCTCACTCCCGCAACTCCCCGCTCTCCCCCACCGGCACCCAAATCTTTTGAGACGAGCGGGCAGGTACTCACATAAGGCACTACTTGCTCGAGTAGTTTGCCTTAGCGAGTACGCTCGCTCATCTCTGTTTATAAATTATAGACACACACAGAGATACAAAAGGATATATATATACATTGTTATATATCTTTTTTGTTATAAGTCTTACATATATATTTTGATATTCCAGGGTATATTTTATTATAAATCATATACATTTTGTTATAAAGGGCCGGTTCAGGGTAAACCTAAAAACAATACAATTCGTTAAAAAGTATCAAAATGTATTACAATTTGTAGGGCTTCTCTACGAGGACCACCCAAACTTACATCTTTTTAAGGCAATTGGGAGTCAGTGTGCTTAGATGAAATATCCAGAACATCTCCCTGGATTTTAGTTTGGAAAATTTCCCCCGAGGAATCTTCTTAGGAGGAGTTATATTACCCCCCTCCTCTTTTTATCTTCACAATGCTATAACTGAAGGATTTTATCACTTTTCTATACATTATTTTATTATTTAAAGGGGTTGTCCCGCAAAACAAAGTGGGGGTATACACTTCTGTATGGCCATATTAATGCACTTTGTAATGTACATTGTGCATTAATTATGAGCCATACAGAAGTTATTCACTTACCTGTTCCGTTGCTGGCGTCCCCGTCTCCATGGTGCCGTCTAATTTTCAGCGTCTAATCGCCCGATTAGACGCGCTTGCGCAGTCCGGTCTTCTCCGTGTTGAATGGGGCTGCTCGTGCTGGAGAGCGGCTCCTCGTAGCTCCGCCCCGTCACGTGTGCCGATTCCAGCCAATCAGGAGGCTGGAATCGGCAATGGACCACACAGATGACCTGCGGTCCACCGAGGGTGAAGATCCCAGCGGCCATCTTCACAAGGTAAGTAAGAAGTCACTGGAACACGGGGATTCGGGTAAGTACTATCCGTTTTTTTTTTTCAAACACATGCATCGGGTTTGTCTCGCGCCGAACGGGGGGGGGGGGGAGGGGCTATTGAAAAAAAACAAAAACCGTTTCGGCGCGGGACAACCCCTTTAATGTCCGATATCATGTAGACTCATCCTGATTTCATTACCTTGTTTTCTTTTAATTATGTTTTATATAACCATTCCTAGTGAAAAAAGAATTGAATTAATATTGCATCTCTGTACCTGGCGCACAGATATAATCGCGATTTGGAACACATATATGTGCACTCCTAGAAGCATGGTAAATGCGCTCCAGGCACGCTACTCGTGCTGATACATTCGTCGAGTGGTGACAACCGGTTCCGCGCCAAATGGAATAAATGGCAGGAATCCTAAACCGCGCCTCCTGCTTTGCTGTAGATATAATTTTTAACACTATATATATACTCCGAATCCAGCATGTACTCGAGAAAGGAGGCATTTTGTTTCTCCGAAACGCGTTACACCCCTTTATTTTATTTCTATATCCCTGTTACATACTACAAAGAAAAAAAAATTGATTCTTTATCTAATCACCATGGACCTGGACTCCTAAGAGACAGCGGTGACAATTTGGCGTGTCCGGATTAAGTGTGTGCTCTTGCTTGGAGCCTCCCTATAAAGTAAGTGCATTTATTTTAAACATCAGTATTTGTGCCTCTAACCCCGGCAGTGCTGGGACTTATTTTCTCCTTTGGTGTTTGCCGACACGTGACCGAGGTATTTTCTTCGGATGTCCCACTGGCGGTCTTCCCTGTTGGATGTCCACTGCAGAAAATCCACACCAATTTTGCTACCCGTGAACGTAATCTTACTTTAATTTATTACATTTCACTGGGAAGGAGCCAAAAATGCAGTACCTGATAAGGTGCAGAGCAGGCACAATCGCCATATGCACATTTGCCGTAGGTTAGGCACAATGGCCGTAGGTTAGACACAATGGCCGTAGGTTAGACACAATGGCCGTAGGGTAGGCACAATGGCCGTAGGGTAGGCACAATGGCCGTAGACCCTAACTAAAGCCAGTTTGGCCCACTGTTGAGGTACAGGGCAACCCACTGCCATGTCAGTGTGAGTTGTAATCCTATATTGTGGGACGCACCCATCTATTGGCTGGCCTCTGTGGTATCATTCACATTGCAGACTAGGTTTGTCTGCAGTCGCTCCTCCCCAATCTGGGCTGGTTGAGTGGGTGGCTGCATACAAGTCCGCAGTGAACAACTTAGCTCCTCCAGTTTATAGTCTGGCTTGCTGCCTTTAGTTAGGGTCTACGGCCATTGTGCCTACCCTACGGCCATTGTGCTGACCCTACGGCCATTGTGCTGACCCTATGGCCATTGTGCCTACCCTACGGTGATTGTGCCTACCCTATGGCCATTGTGCTGACCCTACGGCCATTGTGCTGACCCTACGGCCATTGTGCCTACCCTACGGTGATTGTGCTGGTCTTATGGCGATTGTGCCTGCTTTGCACCTTATCAGGTACTGCATTTTTGCCTCTTTTCCAGTGAAATATGTTTTTGTTTTCCCTCTCACTTCTGTGATTTTACCTTAATTTCTTACATCAATTAGTTATTTACATCAGTTAATTTCATTTAATAATTAATATCGTTTATGTAAAGCTAAATCATAAATTAAATCTTAACTAAAATGAAAAACAATATATGTAAACGTTTCTAATATTAAAGAGGTTGTCCAGTCTCAAACTATCCTTAGCATAGACCAATAATATTAGCACGGTGGGGGTCTGCTGCCCAGGACGCCCATGGATCAGCTATTCTCTAGGCTGCTGTGTTTGTGCACTGAGCTGATTTCTGCAGGAAGCAGACAGCTACGTTCTCAATGTAGTGGCAAGGTTTGGTATTACAGGCCAACTTCTCATTGAAGTGAATGGGTGTAATACGAAGCCTGACCATTGCAGAGAGAATGGAGCTGTTTGATTCCTGCAGAACTCAGTTCAGTATGTGAATTCAGCTACCTGGCCAGCAGCTGATCAGTAGGAGTCATGGGCAGCAGATCACTACCAATCTACTATTGATGGCCTACTATTAACCCACAGTTTGGTTGTTTTCTAATAAATATATGCAAATTGTATTGCTCTCCTTTTACCATTAAGAAGAAAGTGAAACATGTGACAAAAAAAGAAGGCCATGATTACCTGGATGTGTAAAACCTTTGCAGAGTTAATATCAGTTTAAGTGACACAAGCCAAATTTCCAAAATTTGGCTTGGTCATTCAAGGGGTTTTCCAGGTGCGAGAGTCAGAGCGGAAACCGCTGCTCTGACCCTTGCATAGTGGCTGCAGCTTGTAATTGCAGGTGCAGCTTCCATTGATTTCAATGAAACCTGTGCCTGAAATTATGAGCACCTACATAGGGGTCAGAGCAGTAGCTTCCACCCCGACCCTGGTGTAGCTCGCCAATGATAGCAGTACTGCCTGGAAAAACCCTTTAAGGCGCAAACAGGTTGGTCTCGAAGGGGTTAAATAATGACAGCATTTGTGCATATGACATACTATTAAAATCCTATCAAATATATTATTTGCAATAAACCATCCGCTTAAATTCCCCCCATCCAATGTGACTCTCCACAGTGTAATGTGCAGCTTAATTCTGCACCAATATAATGTGTCTGTCAATTATCTGCTAAATACTGTCACAATACTCATCATAAGCTTATATTACGCTAAATCATCGCTGAATGAAGATGAATTTACATACCATAATTCAGTTACAGCTCAATCCCCATGTCAGAAGCAGGTGTGCAAAGATATACCCGGCCGTGAGTTTAATTAACGGCGCAGACGCTTATACTATTTTATGTATCACATTCGAATTGTCAAGGTTAAGTGCTAATTTGTAAGAAGTGTGATGCCACTGGGCCATATTAAGAGGCCATTAAAAGCTTTCAGTATCTGCTCGGTGTCCTTGTAATTCAGAGGAAGACACAGTAGGGTAGAGCTCATTGGTCATTACTTATCCGATCTGCCTTGGTGCAAAGTCTGTTTATAAGACTTAACCCATTTAAGCATGAGTTAAGGTTCCATTGTGCAACCTAATGGTGTCATTATGAAAAGGATGGTTCCAGCCAGTGGTTCCCAATCTTCTTCGCGATGCTCAATGTGTAGATGGTATTTATGAGCTAATGCTGGGCTAATGGATTTCGTCTACATTATGAGCGTGTCCCTTGATAGGGGGAAATGTGCATGTACTGTATGGTATTTGTTCTGTATATTACTGGTGCAAGAGTTAATACTTTTAGAGTCCATCCTCTTAGGTAGGCAGGAAACCGTCACCCAATATAGAACCATCACTCATAAATAGAAGTCACCTCTAGGGGTTTTCAGGACTGTAATATTAGGTTATACTATCCAGCCAGAGGTATTTGCACCAGTTATCAGTAGACTCGATCGTGTCTTATTAGCATGTTCCATGTCTTAAGCCATGCTGCATAAGACCCCTGGAGATGTCAGCCATAGTTTGTGATGTGAAATGGAAACAAGTGGGGGGAACAAAACCAGTAGAGGATTTATGGCCCAAAATGGAGAAAAGGGCTGTGATAGTTTGAAGTGTGCCAAAGAATCTGGAAGTGCTGACAACCAGAGAACGCACCACCTAAGTGAGCGTGAGCGTATGGAGGAGTGTAAGAAACGAAAACTGGTGGCTCAGGGCAGCGCTCCAAAAGTATTTAAATAATAATAACCCCCTTGTCCGGCTTTTGTCCAGTTTACATCTCCGGACAGTCAAGTGTCCCTGTAATTCCTACCGGTTCCTTCTTTCTCGACTGTGACTGTCTGCAGCAACCCTGCTGTTCCCCATCATTCTAGTGGTCCTCCCCGCCATCTGACTATGGCACTCATCCCTTTCTTTTTTGCCCCCGTCTGGTTCCCTATATATGTCTTTTTTCGACCTTGTTAATTATCCTATTTCTGTTAACTTTTTTCCTTTTCCCCACTTATTTTTACAGCATCTTAAAAAGCTCCACTACCTTCCTGGCTTTCCATTCTAGTATCTTCCCTGTCAACCATCAGCGGCGCCTTTGCTTATTCTTCTTGCCCCCGGCCTTTACTCTTTACATGCCCATCTTCTTATATTTAATTTTTTTTAAGCTTGTTCTCCTCTACTTGTTTCACTGGAAAAGAGACAAAAATGTAGTACCTGATAAGGTGCAGAGCAGGCACAATCGCCATAAGACCAGCACAATCGCCATAAGACCAGCACAATCACCGTAGGGTAGGCACAATGGCCGTAGACCCTAACAAAAAGCAGCAAGCCAGACTATAAACTGGAGGAGCTAAATTGTTCACTGCAGACTTATATGCAGCCACCCACTCAACCAGCCCAGATTGGGGAGGAGCGACTGCAGACAAACCTAGTCTGCAATGTGAATGATACCATAGAAGTCAGCCAATAGATGGGTATGTCCCACAATACAGGATGACAACTCATACCGACATAGCCGTGGGTTGCCCTGTATCTCAACAGTAGGCCATGCTGTCTGACATCTTGGGCTTCCCCAGAAGGCGGTGTGGCCTTGCCGTCGGCTCGTCAGCTTATGCGCCTTTGCCAAAATGCTGAACTAACACCCGCATTTTATTAGTGTGTATCAATATTTCCTTTATACAGTTTGCTATAGACTTCTGGGGGAGCCCAAGATGTCAGCCAGTGTGGCCCACTGCTGTGATACAGGGCAACCCACTGCTATGTCAGTGTGAGTTGTCATCCTGTATTGTGGGACGCACCCATCTATTGGATGACTTCTATGGTATTGTTCACATTGCAGACTAGGTTTGTCTGCAGTCGCTCCCCAATCTGGGCTGGTTGAGTGGGTGACTGCATATAAGTCTGCAGTGAACAATTTAGCTCCTCCAGTTTATAGTCTGGCTTGCTGCATATTGTTAGGGTCTACGGCCATTGTGCCTACCCTACGGCCATTGTACCTACCCTACGGTGATTGTGCCGGTCTCATGGCAATTGTGCCTGCTCTGCACCTTATCAGGTAATGCATTTTTTTCTCTTTTCCAGTGAAATATGCTTTTGTGTTCCCCTCACCTCTGTGATTTTAATTTTGTTCTCCTCTACTTGTTTTATTTAGTTACTAAACCAACCATATCGCTGCCATCCCAGCCTTCCCGTTGTCCAGTCATTTGTCAGCCACTGCCCCATCCATTTTCCCATTCATTTCCATTCCCTTCCCTCTCTGTATACCCCTTTACGTTGCCTTCTTTCACCATCCATGTTCAGTATCAGCTACATGCCTCTTCCGTCCAGCTGTGGTCCCTGTTTCTTGCTGCTATGTACCTTCTCTATTCATCTCGCCTGCTTCCCATCATCCTCTTTCTTCTTTCACCCCAGGCATCCTCCATAGTTGGGACCTCTCGCTGCCGAAGTCTCCAACTGGTAAGTTTATTTCTCTTTTTCTCTCTTTTGTATTCACATTTTCATCCTCCGTGCGGGCAGGTGAGTATATATAAGTATATACTTATATTCCCACATATATATACATTTAGATTTAGATTTTCTGGGTCACATGTTTGTGCGTGCGCTCATACATTAGCAGGTTATAGACGTCCCGGGCCTTTGTAGCGTGGACCACTGATAAAGGTATTCCTGATCCACTACAATATGTCCTATGCCTCTGTTTTTCCTTCCACTTAGGCCAGGCTCACACGAACGGATCGGATTCCAAATGTGGATTTCCGCGGCGAAAGGCTGCGATACATCATGGAAAAAGTCATTGCAAATGGTCGCGGAAGATCGTGCATATGATCTGCCGTATGGATGTACGCAATGTACGTATCGTCTGCGTGGAAGAAAGATCTCTCGCTTTTCTCCAGCCGGCATTCCGGCTTTTCTATCTGTTTTCCTATGAAGTAGCGACCGTTTCCGCCGCTCACAGACAATGCATATTGCGTATGGACGACGAAATACTTGTATCCGTTGACTTTAATGAAGGCCGTCTGCACAGAATCCGCGCTAAAATAGAGCATGCTGCGATTTTTCTTCCTACCACAGAATCCACAATTCCTATCCGCACGTTTCCGCGCGGATGTCGATCGCGTATTCCGCAGTTAAAATCCGCCCATGTGAGTCCGGCCTAATCTGCACTTCACTGACCTGACCAAGATGCTAGGAAGCCATATATGTTTAGGCTGAACATCTTTTTGTTTTATTGCCGTTTTTACTTATTTTTAATTAGTGGTTTTCTCCATATTCATGAAGTAATGGTTGTCCGTTCCATTAATGAGCGCACCGCACGGATCTGACAAATATACCGGGAACTATATGTTTTGGGGCTGTGTATGTTTTGCTCTTGTGCTGGTTTGTTTCATTTATTCTTAATGTGTCGTTAAATCCTTATTCATTTAGTAACGATGGCTCCGCGACATATTTGAGTACCGCTTTTATGCTCATTTTCATCATATTTGGATATTCAGCTCATGGCTGTATTTTAATCCTTTGTTGTGCAAAGTGTATTTTTTACTCTTTCATTCATTGTTAATATCCTTGCCGTACCACAAATATTGTCTGTATTTGCACTTATGTTTCATTTTAATTTGCACTTTGTAATTTAATATTGTGGTTTTGATACTCAACCCCGTGCTTTATTTATTTATATTTTGTTTGCCTTTATATATCTATATATAGGCAAACAAAAAATAGATAGATATTAGATAGATAGATTAGTTGGCTGCCATTTTTATTTTGTAAGGGAGATAATGTGGCCTCACAGCGGCGGACGTCATTGGGCATTGCCGGCAAAAAAGGACAGCTCCGTAGATGAAAAATAGGACAGTGGGAAGATGCAGAATGTGCCGGTGCATGAAAGATGATGATCTTGCACATGTGAGAGAGAGAGAGTGTCGGAGTATGCTGCCTCTCACCGACTGCGAAAACGTTGAACACAGCCACTTGTCATTGTGACGAACCTTATGTCCTCCAGAGTGAGAAGTATGCTTTGTAATGCAGTGACCGAGACACAAGGCCCATGCTGGAAAGCTGGCAGAGGTACAGATGACACTTGTCAGGGTGGCTCTACCAGACTCCTCCCCGGAGGGACGCATGCAACCTCGGCCAAGGCACCGCTAGACCTCTTCCAGGCAACTCTGCGACAGCGGTTACCTGTATGGTGGTGTACTGGACTGAAGAAGTTGTCATTCGTGACACCACCATTCCTTCACACGGTTGATTCTCCGGCAGTAGAAATAATAGAGTCCACACATAGTTAACTTTGGAAACTCAATCCCAGGGAACAGACAATGACTGGAAAACTTTACTTCTCGCATGTAGAATACAGCTTTACACGCCAGTGCAGAAGAGACAGTTTTAGCAGACGGTCAGGGAGGAGGACATAGGATGAAACCGGGCCTATAGTTGCTCTCTGTATGACTCTGTTCCTGGACACACAAACTCTGGGATGCAGGATAACACCGGAGGGGGACATAACACTCTGCAGACACTCACTTGAGAATTAGTAGCTTAATTGCTGCACAGCGGACTCCTTCTCTTCTCTCACGCCTCAAAGGGGGTTCCTGGAATTGAGAATGTCAGGATACCTCTCCTCAGCTTCCATCCCTTCACCACATGAGGGTTTAAGGTACCCCCATGTGGCCGGCACTCTCACTCCATTCTCAACCGTTGAAGAAGTTGGATCTCCTAAGAACTCTCTCAATCACTCATATTTATCTCATACAATCATCACGTGACTAGACGAACTTGTTACATTTTCCAAACATATCCCAGCCTCTTTCAGACATTAACCTCTTACATGATGTAGCTGTGCAATACACATAACTAAAGACAAGACAATTTGCACAGTGCATTCACACTGAAGACATGACATGTATGACAATTATTGAGGGACCAGATATACGTGTTTCGGACCACTACAGTAGTACTAGCTGACTAACCATAACTTTGCTAACCCTAAACCTGAGAATACATTTTTTCCTTGGACTGGAGGAGCTCACCGTACCATCAATGTTCTTATATACTCCCAACCTAGAATGAGATCCATTGGGTGAGGACTGCAAGGAGTCATCCCTGAATCAAGAACCATAACTCATCTAACTCAAGCCCTTAAAATCAATATTTGCCTGGATTGGAGACTCTATACTTGCACCCAACTTTTACTTAAAGGGCTTGTCTCGCGGCAAACCTCAAAATTTTACCTTACCCCATTCCCCCTGTCACCCCCCTGGCATAAAATAGCAAATTAAAGCAGTTTTTAAACCGCTTGCTACTTACCGATCCGACGAAATAAGGACTTTAAAAAATCTCCCTAAGATGGCCGCCGGTCCTTTCCCAGGGATGCACTGCGGTTTTCTCCCATGGTGCACTGCGGGTCTTCTCCCATGGTGCACCATGGGCTCTGTGCGTTCCATTGCCGATTCCAGCCTCCTGATTGGCTGGAATTGGCACACGTGATGGGGCGGAGCTACGTGATGATGCGTAGAAGGGGGCGGAGCCAGATCGCCGCTCGTGCCTGGACCGAGCAGAAGGGGAGAAGACCGCACAGCGCAAGCGCGTCTAAAAAAGCAAGAAGCCAGCGAAATTAGACGGAGCCATGGCGACGGGGACGCTAGCAATGGAGCAGGTAAGTGAATAACTTCTGTATGGCTCATATTTAATGCACGATGTATATTACAAAGTGCATTAATATGGCCATACAGAAGTGTATAACCCCACTTGTTTTCGCGAGACAACCCCTTTAAGTCACTAATCATGAGATCCATGAGGATAGTCTTCAAAGAGTCACCTATGAATTACCCAACTAGCAGGGGCAGAAGTGAGGCAAAACCTGAATCCAGTAACCGTAACACTTCTTTCACACAGTGTTTTTATCTATGCCGCTGCATCCACCACAAGGTTCTCTGCCTGAATCACCGAAAACAATATTCAGACGGAACTATTGATGAATCAAGAAATCACAGGAAATAGAAGATTCAGCCGTCTTGCGGTGAGGTGACCCTGGGGACTGGAGGAGCCATGAGAAGATTGTTGGGGAGAAGATGCGGTAAGAAGACTAATGGAGAGGATTAGGTAAGTAGAGAATTTTTTTTCTAATGACAAAACCCCTTTAATTAACCATAAATCAACGCACGACATTCACAGGCAAAAAAACAGGCGGTAAAACATGCACAGGGGCATTCATAAACGCAACGCGCAGTGTACAAATACATAGCACAAATGCAGTTTAAATGCACTTACACCCGTGTGAAGCCGGTCTAAGTATCATGTAAACAGCAACCATTTATGTGATTCCTGGTTAGCGGATCTCTCTCTCCCTGCTAAGGGTATATCCCTGCAACTCTAATGCAGGGGAATCACAGGGCTTTCCTTGATCTCTCTCTCCTCCTGAGGCCTCTTTTACATGAGCGTATATCAGCCAGTCTGGTCTGGTGCATTGGATTCCAATGCATCAGATCACATGGCCGTATTCCCGCGGCGTGGAAGCCGATGACAGCGGCCAGAGAAGGGAGGTGGGAGGGAGTTTAGCAGTCTGACTGCTAAACTCCCTCCCTCTTCTGTCCTCCCCTCTGGCTATTTGCAATGGGAGGGGGTGGGACATGGGCAGAGCTAAGCTGCACCCCACCCCCTCCCATTGCTGGCTGTGAACAAGAGGCGGGAAGGGGGCGGAATCTTCGCTCCGCTCCCACTCGCTCCCATTGCAAACAGCTGCCCGGGAGGAGAGAGGAGGTAAGCCGGCGAGGGAAAGGCCCAATGGCATTGCGGGCTCGGTGTGTATGCGCCAGTGCCCATGCCTTCTGAATGGTTTCACACATTTTTACGTATGCCTACGGCCGTGTGAGAGTGCCCTGAAGCAGCAGCACTTTTTTTTAGCAACATGCAGCTCCCAAGATCTCATATCTATCTATCAATCAATCTATCCATCTCATATGTTTCTATCTATCTATCTATCTATCTCATATCTATCTTATCTATCTATCTATCTATCTATCTATCTATCCTATATACTATCTATCTATCTATCTTCTCTATCTATCTTATCTATCTTATATATCTATCTTATCTATCTCATATCTCTCTCTATCTATCTATCTATCTATCTATCTATCTATCTATCCATCTCATATCTATCTATCTCAGATCTATCTTCTATCTATCTATCTATCTATCTATCTATCTCATATCTATCTTCTATCTATCTATCTATCTCATATCTATCTATCTATCTCATATCTATCTATCTATCTATTTATCTATCTATCTCATATCTATCACATATCTATCTATCTATCTTATCTATCTATCTTATCTATCTTATCTATCTATCTTATCTATCTCATATCTCTCTCTATCTATCTATCTATCTATCTATCTATCCATCTCATATCTATCTATCTCAGATCTATCTATCTATCTATCCATCTCATATCTATCTCCTATCTATCTATCTATCTATCTATCTCAGATCTATCTATCTATCTATCTATCTATCTATCTATCTATCTATCTATCTATCTGTCTGTCTGTCTATCTATCTATCTATCTATCTATCTATCTATCTATCTATCTATCTATCTATCTATCTATCTATCTATCCATCTCATATCTATCTCATGTGGCTCTATCTACTCATCAGTCATGCAGCATAACTCCTCTGCCAAACTTTCACAAAGGAGCGATCTGATAGAACAAGACAGATCAATTGATAATATGGAAACAAATTATTTCATTTATTTTGTTTCTGAATGAGGGAATACAGTGTAATCGATTTGTTAAAGACTTTGAAGGCAGAAAAAAAAAGACGTCTGAACACTGGAAAGATTTCAGAGAACATGACTTGAATGAGTAAAGAAGCCGCCAGACGTTCAATGTGATTTTTGAAACTCTCTAATATACTTTGTGCTTCGGCTCGTCGCCATTTTCTTGCTGTCAATGAATGGACACATTTTGGCTCAGATCCAAAGCTAAAGACATGACCTAATACTTGTCACAGCTGGGGATTTGTTACAACTCTATCAGTGTAGATAATCCTCTGTGAGCGTAGGACTTCCAGCAGCACAAATCTCACTCCTGCTGATTGTTTGCTACAATGTATCGGTGCAGGTGAAATGTTTTATGCCCCTTTTACACTGAACTAGAACTGCAGGATTCTCATTTGCAGGAGCTGCCGAGCTGGTGACAGATACAGGCAGATTCATCTTTGTGGACTTATAACATCTCAGTCACTTCAGTAGACTAAACGATCATCCCCTTTTGGTTCGATTGAACAATTTTTTGAATGATGATAATCGTTCCATCTAAACTGACTTTTTTAGGACGGCTTTAGACAGATGTATTTGCGACGCACATTACGCACGTGGAATTCACATGGGCGTCGTTTTCGTGCAGAATACGCGCGTGAAAAAAATCACCTCTATATGCAGAAAAAATATCATGAATGGGCGATTTTTCACGTGCAGAAGACCCGAGGAGGCAAACATGTGCACCAACCTCAGCATGCAGGAAGCCATACTGCCAAATGAGGGAGCAGTTTACACCTGTGGAGGACACCAATGAGACAGCCACTCACACAGCCTCCTATATAGATGGGGGTGGCTGCTTGGTGTATAATCCCACACAGAGTGGATGCAAAGTGTCAGACCATCCTGATATAAGTAGTCCACCATGCAGACAAGCAACCTATTAATGATGCCATAGAAGTTTGGTGGGTTACCCTGCACCTTAAAAAGTGAACCACGTTGGTACTGCCACCCTGGGCTCCCCCAGCGTTTAAAAGCCGCACTGCACGTGAATAATACATAAAAAATGTGAGGTATTAGTTGGATTTTGGCCAAACTACTTGAGCTCACAAGCGAATCATCAAGGCTCCTCACGTTTTGTGATACGGAGGTAGTGTGAGTGACTGTCTTATTGGTGTCCTCCATAGATGTAATTGGCTCCCTCATTTGGCAGTATGGCTGCCTGCATGCTGAGGTGGTGAGCATGTTTGCCCTCCCGTGTCAATAAGTATATGGCCGTTTTCAGTTCACTGATGTGAGCATATTTACACATACACTTGTCTAAAGCTACCCTTAGACTGGAGCACACAGGACAGTTTAGACTAATATACTGCCCTAACTGTCCTCAATGCTTTAGGGCTCATTCATTTGAAGGAATTTGCAAAGAGTCTACAAAGAAGAGACCTGCCCAGCAGGGGACCTGGACGGCCAAATATGTTGTTTGGCCAGAGACTCTGAGATATAGGACTTAAGAGCTTCGTGCTCACGCCCAGACAAATTGAAAATGGCTCCCTTAGGGATGGGACTGTCGGGGATCAAATCAAGGCCACAGTCCCACTCCCTATGGGGAGGCAAAGTCTCAGACAGTTTCTTGGAAAATACGTCATGAAAATCAGACAAATACTCCGGAATAAGTACGACATCTGCTGAACACATGGATATAGTAGCTAAGTGACTATGACAGGACAACCTCTAATGTGTCAGTTCCCGAGTAAACCAATCAAACCAGGGATTGTGCAGTGCCAACCAGGGCATACCAAGCACTACATCAACAGACATCCCGTCCATTACTAGGAACGACAGATTCTCAGAATGGAGAACACCCACAGTGAACTGTAAAATGGGAGTCCTCCATTTAACAACACCTGCAGACAGAGGGGTGGAATCAATACTAGTGAAGCGTATGCGAACCTTTAATGCTGAGAATTCAGTCATCAGAGGTCTGACAGAACTTAAACTAATCAAATTGGTGGCAGCACCCGAATCATTAAAAGCTTGACTGGGCTGAGTGAAATTCCAGAAGCCAATCTGATTAGGCACCAACAACTTAGGGAGTACCTGTGATCCTAGGCGATCCTCCCAAAAATCACCTAGGATCTGAAGTTTTCTGCCGATTCAGGCTGATGTTACATCCGCTTCTGAGGACAGGTCGCTACACGATGTCTGGCTTTTCCACAATAGAGGCAGAGACAATGAATCATCCGGAACCGTCGCCATTCCTCGGGACTTAACTGGTCCACTTCCATAGGCTCGAGAAGTTGGCATGGGAGAAGTGGGAGCAGGTCTGCTGGATTCCCTAGCCTTACGGGCCTGACACTCCTCTTTTCTAGATCTCAGCCTCCTGTCAGCCTTAACCGCCAATTCCATCACATCACTGAGTGTCACTGGAGCGGGATGAGAAATGAGTAGATCCTTGACAGCGTCAGAAAGACCCAACAGAAACACATCTTTGAGGGCGCTATCGTTCCACCAGGTTTCACCTGCATACAGTCTAAATTTAGAGCCATTTTCCCAAAAAAACAAATCAACTGACTGCAGACAAGCCGAACTCTCGGGTAAGGAGTAGGCCCATGTCTGTGGGGGACCCCGAAGTAAAGACATAATCAATCCAACTTTCTGGAATTCTGAGCCGGAGAAGCGGGGCCGCATTCGAAAATACAATAAAAAAAAAAACTGATGAAAAACAGAAAAACCTTGCTCCTCTCCCCTGAAAATACCTCAGGAAGCGGACACTTGGGCTCAGGAATAGAAGGAGCAGCAGAAACATGCACTAACTCCCGCTGCTCCTGGGCCACCATACGACCGGACAGGTCTTGGATCATGACCACTAAATCCTGCGACTGACTTGTGAGGGCACTCATGGCCTCTATTGGAGAGCAATTTTAAGGGCCAGTTATTATGTTACGGTATACTACCCTTGATATGCCAGCCTGGGTGCCCTAGATCTCACCCAGAACCCCTGTCCCTGCCAGCTTGCCTCCACTCCTGACTAATCCCAGGTGGGCAACTGGGCAGCGGTCCCTTCTCTCACTAGGGACCGAAAAAGGGACGCTGGCGTACCTGGAGGGAAAGGGTAGAATACCGAAAGAAAAGGCAGATGTAAATAACCAACACAAACAATACAAAGAAGAACTGAGGCAGATGGAAAAACCAGGCAGATAATAGCAAAGTATAGCAGACAAGATGACAGAAGCAGGAGACCAACAGAGGCAGACTAGCTAGCACACTGAGGGAAACCAATAACTGGCAGTGATTGCAAGTCTCTGCGCATCCTTTAAACAAAAGCTTCTGCCCAGGGGTGGAGTGAGGAAGACAGTCAACTCCCAACAGAACGCAACAAAAGGGAGCTCGTGCACGGAAGCTGCACTTACAGGTACGCGCGCGCGCATGGCGCCGCACACCCCCAGCATCACTCCACCGACGCCGGCTAGGCAACCGCGCCCCCAGCAGTGGAACAACAAGCCGGAGGGACGCGCCCCGACCACAGGACCCCACACACTGACGCCCTGGGAGGACCAGCAACCGTCGCATGGTAACAGGCAGATTCCATTGTCTTCTCCCTTCAATACCATGCATACAAAACCATCCTTAAGTGGATGAAAAGACTGAACTAACTGCATTCAAACGGAATTAATTCTGGCGGCTTCTCGCTGGATTTTATGCCGGCTAAAAACTAGCGCTATACAACAATTAAGCGAGTAGTTCACGACTGCCTGCCTTTTCATGTAACAGCTATCGCCCCCTTTGGCTATTTTAACAAATTTTGGGTGACAATTGTTGCATGTAAAAGGGCCTTTAGCTATACATTGCCATTGTTTAGCTAATGCTGCTAAACAATGGCATTGGCAGGGAGAGGTAGTTTGGGAAACAATACCAGAGGGAGGGGGAATCAGATTAGCAGCAGGGAGTGCTGATAAAGAATGTCACATGGGTGTGTAGTGAGCATAACCAAGCAGGGCCCTTTGATATGGGTAAGTAGCAAAAAACAATAAACAAGTAGTCACAGTGGCTCTGCTGCTTCCCTCCAACTTGGTAAATCGCAGTCACGGTCAGTATGTCACATGCAAAGAGTGGTAAAATAAAAATAAAAATGGTTAAGCTATCATGACACCAGTCTGTATATGGGCAGGGGCCCATTCCATAGTAACATAGTATATAAGGCCAAATGAAGACAATGTCCATGTAGTTCAGCCTATTTAACCTCTTTGTTGATCCAAAGGAAGGCAAAAAACCCCAAGAGGCAGAAGCCAATTAGCCCTATTGGGGGAAAAATTCCTTCCTGACTCCCTAATGGCAATCAGACTAATCCCTGGATCAACCTCTAATAGTTCTCACCTGTCTGTGAGGCTTGTTTCAAACGAGCGCATATCGGCCGGCCGTTTTCACGGCCGGCCGATATAAGCTACATTGGAGGTGAAAAAACTGGTGAACGGGCGCACAAATCAAACGTTTGTGCGCCTGTTCATATGGCTTGGTGAGGCAGGCACAAATAGGCCCATGTGATCTGATGCATTGGAATCCAATGCATCTGATCACAGCGCATATCGGCCAGCCGTGAAATGGCCGTCCGATATGTGCTCATGTGAAAGAAGCCTAAGACCCAGATCAACATCCCTCTTGTCATCTAAAATCTATATCCTGTAATATCTGTTGCAGCCGTTCTGAGGCCTGCACCGGGCTTGCAGGCCAGACCAGGCTTCTCCTGGAGCTGAGGGGCGTGATAGTTGCAGGAGTAACGTCAGTCAGCACCTGGTGCTGAGTAGCTTGTCTCCTACTTAAACAGTGCCAGCATTATCTCCTGTGCTGGTCAATCTGTTGCGTCCTCCGGAAATGCAACCTCAAAAACACAAACAACAGGCACAACTGTGCAAAAGGAAACAAAAACTAAAGGGGAATGCTCACCCTATCGTCCCCTAACCCGGGAGGGGGCCCTGCCTACTCGGCGGACCGACTGCTCTGACAAGTGTGAGCCTGCACGCGTGCCTGTGCCACTGACACATCCCTATAGGGGAGCCCTGGCACAACAGAAAGACAAAACCGAAAACCAAACAAAGCATAAAAGAACTTAGCTAGGAGCTTCAGCCAAGGTGTGTTCCTCCGTCGCTGTCCAAAGGTAACTGAAGGATTGACCAGCACTGGAGATAATGCTGGCACTGTTTAAGTAGGAGCCAAGCTACACAGCACCAGGTGCTGACTGATGTTACTCCTGCAACTATCACACCCCTCAGCTCCAGGAGAAGCAAGGGCCCACCCAAAACCGGGTCTGGCCTGCAAGCCCAGTGCAGGCCTCAGAACGGCTGCAACAATATCCTTCCGCTCTAGAAAGATATCTAGTACCCTCTTAAACTCCACTATGGATTTTGCCATCACCACGTCCACAGGCAGGTGAGGACAAAAACAAATAAAAAGAATATAAGAAATGAGATAACCCAAAAACACCAAAAAAATGTAGGTAGTCGTTACATTACAACCAAGTGGGGTGGTACCTCAGTGTAGCTGTTGCAGACGGTGAGAAGTAATCCAGCAGACAGTCTTTAGATAAAAGCAAATTTCAACTCTTGCAGGGAGAGAGGGAATAGTGCAACTTTCCAGCAGACATCCACAGTTCAGATTCACCTGCAAATAACGGTTGCATCACATTGATTCGTGGTAATATAGAACTTTAATTCACATTTGCAGACATGGCATTGAAACATTTTCTCAGTTTGCAGTAAAAACACTTCCAGCTTTCATTCAATTCTGCTCCCCTTTTTTGTCTGCTTCTCTCTTCTCCTTCCATCTTTATTTCCTCTGTTTTCATTTTATTAAAACTCAACTTCTGTTCATTTAGTTTCTGACCTTTCTCTCTCTCTCTCTTTCCACAATTCCTTTGGGCTTATACTCACACTTTGCATTCTTCTTCCCACCACACTGACTTAGAATAGATGGTTTTCCTTCTTCTTCTTGGTCTCCTTCAATGTCTATTGAGCTGGCTAGACTTAGATGGAACTGCCTGACTCCGCCCTCTCTCTCCCTTTTATACTCTCTATGTCTACCAATCCTGAGCGAGGGCCCAACTAACTGTCCAATTCCCAAGCTACCTAAGGATGATTGATGGGAGTGATAGGGGGTTAGTTGATATTCTGCTGAATCATGCAGTTAGCTAATTAGAGCATTAGAAATTAAGTCCTAATAAACCAATTATTCTTGTTGCCTTATAATTAAAACACGTAACGCAAATCATTTTCCACATTTTCTCCTAAATATGAACATTTACCTGATACAGCGATAGACGTGCTGTGGGACCCCAACACTGCGGTACTACAGGTATATGTAGTGAATTGAAGGTTTTGTGCTCTCTCTCTCTGCAGTGCATTTTTTCGGGGTCAAAGGAGGATGTCAGGAATCGTTCTGAACAGCAGGTGCTGCACAATCAGGCAAACTGCAGCCGAATACAACACTGGAGCTCCAGCTTACATCTCTGAACACACAACTCGCTGTTCCATAGCACGGATGATTTATATCAGCAGACGACCAGTTCCTGCACTACTGTGTCTAATAGAAACAGAAATCCAAGAAACAAGAAGTTAGCCAGCGGCACTCAGGAACTCAAATGCGCTTCAGGTAGTTTTAGAAAAATCCAAAGGTTTATGTTCACTCCATATTAGACATGCAACGTTACGACCTACACGGTCTTCGTCGAGCATAAGCATATACATCTAAAAACACTGACTTATATACACACAATACAAACAACATAGACCAATGATAAGAAACATTTGGGCCAGCCCCGTCCTAATTCACCTCCTCATAGGCCGGTAGGTTCCCCGCCAGGTGCATCCGCTCACCACATCAGAGTGTCATCCAATGACTAAGGCCTCATGACCACGGGCAAAAGATTATTTTACATCCGCAGCGGATCACCTGCATGCGGATCCGCATCCCATAGGGATGCATTGACCACCCGCGGGTAGATAAATACCCGCGGATGGTCAATAAAAGTGATTTTTTAAAAAATGGAGCATGAAAAAATCCGGACCATGCTCCATTTAGATGCGGGTCTCCCGCGCGGACGGCTCCCACAGGCTTCTATTGAAGCCTATGGAAGCTGTCCGGATCCGCGGGAGACCAAAATCAGAATATACTCACCTGCTCCGGATCTTCCCTTCTTCGCGGCTTCATCTTCTCTCTGTCGCGGCCGGATCTTTTTTCTTTGGGCCGGCGCATGCGCGCGGCACGCAACTAATGTGCCTTGCACATCCGCCGGGCCGAAGAAAGAAGATCCGGCCGTGACGGAGAGAAGATGAAGCCGCGAAGGGAAGATCCGGAGCGTGCGAGAGGTGAGTAATTGTTATTTTCAGCCCTCATGTCCGCGGGGCAGGAGGGACCCGCTACAGATTCTCCATGGAGAATCCGTAGCGGGCCTGATTTTCCCCGTGGACATGAGGCCTAAATAAATTGAATGGTCCGATACTCGGTACATAATAATTGTTTACCTTTCTGATATTTAATGCTGATGAATGAAGTTGTTTAATACCTATTGTATGAGTGTTGTTACGCAGCTGTTATGTGGGATTGGGTTAATATGAGTATTGTCTGGGGGGCTGCTTGCCCTGTTATTTGGACCCTATCCTAAAAGTGCCAGGGTATAATGAAGGGTTTGTCTATAAGTATAATATATATTGGCTGCAATGGGTTCAGAGCTGATTGACATTTACATGACAATCACCAGTCTTAACAACAGCCATTAATAAGTGGATGTCACACACATAAAACGACTTACTGTTCTTGTATGGTGGTCAGTCGCCATGCCATCCGCAGATGGCTTAACATGGCTGGCATCGATATCAAGTGCAGTGTTGTGGCGCACACATAGTGCGTACAAAGTAGCCATGTTGGTACTCAGTGCGGCATTGACTTGCGATATTCTCGCGGACGTTTGCTGCGCAGATGAGAAGTGGTGGGGGAGCCGTGTAATTCTATCATAATTCAATTTTTGTCCTGCTAACCATTTTCCACTTTGCAGCGGAGATATCCTGGCAGCTCATAGATTCCGCGCATGCGCGGTCCGTATGTTGTCACGTGACATGCTTGGGTGTACAATGGCGCTGCACAGTGGAACATGTGAACTGCACGGCAGGCTGTACTATGGAAGCTCCCATTTCAACATGCAGATTACCGCTTTGTAGCAGAGCTATCGCGATGGTTGGTAAATCCCGCGCATGCGCGGTCCGAGTGACGTCATGTGGTATGTTTGGGTGTACAATGGCGCTGCATAGCGGAACATGTAAACTGCACGGCGGGGTGTACTATGGAAGCACCCACTTTAAATAGCATGTTACATATCCTTAATTGGATGACACTCTGATGTGGTGAGCGGATGCACCTGGCGGGGAACCTACCGGCCTATGAGGAGGTGAATTGGGATGGGGCTGGCCCAAATGTTTCTAATTCTTATCATTGGTCTATGTTGTTTGTATTGTGTGTATATAAGTCAGTGTTTTTAGATGTATATGCTTATGCTCGACGAAGACCGTGTAGGTCGAAACGTTGCATGTCTAATATGGGGTGAAAATAAACCTTTGGGTTTTTCTAAAACGACCTGAATTGGGTTTGAGTTCCTGAGTGCCGCACCCTTTCACAGCTGCTAATAGAAACAGAAAGGCGAGACTCCAGGGGGCAAAAGAGCATAAAAATGGTATCAATGAGCAGTGGAGAAACATCTCCTGGTCAGATGGATCCAGATTTCTGTTGCACCGTGCTGATGGGAGGTCAGAATTTGTCACAAGCAGCATGAATCGATGACCCCTTCCTGTCAGCTGGTCAGAACATGCCAGCACCTCCATCTAATCTGCAGCAACGACAAGAAGCTTCCTGTCCACAGGGGCCGATATATCTGCAGAACGATTTCATTACATACTGAAATCTACGCCACGCCGATAGATGGCACTGTTGTCTTTCCAGCAGATGGCAGGGCGGGCCTGGCACACATTGCAGAGATATTTTAATTGCATTACATACATATAAACACAGTGAATAAATATTATAATTTCACCGTGTCGCACAGCAACATCAATCCTGCGATATTTCTGAGGCTTCGTGTCATCACCCACAATAGTCTTACATTTCATGTTCCAGATCAGAGATACATTTATGGCTAGTTGGACGGTGCAGCGTGGGTGGGGGAGGGACATAAGATTACATTTCACGTAGAAATCTCCAACATTTGTGTACCTTACTGGTAGAACGTGTGCCAGTAAGGTGCTGGCAAAGGGCTTACTCTTCGATCATTGAAGGTGACTCATCCGGCCGATGTCATGCTGTGCAGGTGGAATACTTGCATATGGGTTATAGTATTACATAGCAGGAAAATAAGTTACAAACCAAATAAAGGAACTGTGTCACGATGGGTCTTACCTGAGAAGGTCCTGAAGTTCCTGAAATGTATGGCAGCGGAGACCCTGCATCTGCAGCGCTGCTCTAATTCACTTTAATGGGACTGCCGCCGATCTCCGGTCTTTCTACCACTCTAAGCAGTGCTGATCGTAGGTGTAATCATGATTTAATGTGAATCGGATGTTATCATACTAATGTAATTTTTAGATCTGCCACCCAGTGATTGTCCGCTGTCTCCAACATTATCTTCTCTCTACAAAAAGGATTCTTTCAAAAACTGAACTTCTTGTGTTTCCGCCATCTACTAATCACCCTAATCCCGATATTTCCATCCCAGCTTGTGGTACGACCATAACTCCTGGGTGGTAGTCCGATGTCTTGGGCTTATACTTGACTCCAATCTTTCCTTTGCTCTTTGTATTCAGTCACTTGCTCGCTCAGGTCACCTGCACCTCAAAAACATCTCCTGAACCCACTTTTTCCTCACTGCGGAAACAGCAAAAACTCTTATTGTTGCCCTGATCCATCCTCATCTTCATTATTGTAACTCCCTACTGATTGGTATCCCCTTCACTAAACTCTCCCCTCTGTAATCCATCCTGAATGCTGCAGACAGACTTAGCTTACACCAATGACTTTACCCTGTGCCAGTCACTACACGATGCCTCTACCCTGTGCCAGTCACTACACGATGCCTCTACCCTGTGCCAGTCACTACACGATGCCTCTACCCTGCGCAGGTCACCACACTGACACATCTACCCTGTGCCAGTCACTACACCGATGCCTCCATCCCGTGCCACTAAATACACTGATGCCTCCACCCTGCGCCAATCACTACATTGATGCCTCCACCTTGTGGCAGTCACTACAGTGACGCCTCTACCATGCGCCAGTCACTACACTGAAGCCTTTACCCTGTGCCAGTCACTGCACTGACACCTCTTACCTGAAGCAGTCACTACACTGATGCCTTCATCCTGTGCCAGTCACTACACTGACACCTCAATCCTGTGCCAGTCACTACACTAATGCCTCTACCTTTTGCCGGTCACTACACTGACACCTTTACCCTGTACTAGTGACTAGACTGACACCTTTACCCTGTGCCAGTCACTCCACTGATGCCTCCAACCTGTGCCAGTCACTACAGTTATACTTCTTCCTGGTGCCAGTCACTACACCAATGCCTCTGCTCTGTGCCAGTCACTCTCCTAGTGCTCATCCACTGTAGAACATGATTTATACTCATCACACTCATACATAAAGCTTTCCACAGTGCTGTACTGTCCTATATCTCCTCTTTCATCTGTATCATCTGTATCTTCCAACCTACCTGTGCTCTTTGTTCTTCTAAAGACCTTTTATTAAATTGCTCCATAATCTGAACCTCTAACTTCTGTCTCCAAGATTTTTTCCAGAGCTGCACCAGTTCTCTGGAATGCGCTACCCCAGACAATCAGGCTCATTCCCAATGCCTACAGCTTTAATCAAACTCTATTTAAACACGATCATTATACTGAACAAGCACTGCTACCACTTAGTTTATTACTTAACACCTTATGCTACTATTCCTTATGGATTGCAAGCTCTTCTGAACAGGACCCTCACCCCTAAATACTCATAGATTGTAAGCTCTTGTGTGCAGGACCCTCAACCTAATTGTTCAAACTGTTTATTACTTAACACCTCATGCAATGTTTCATTTAGCCTGCTCCTGTTGCCTCTGATTTGTAAAGTGCTGCGGGTTATGTTGGCACTTTACATCTTTATTAGACTCTGAGCTTCATTTTTCTGACCCAGAGTTCCAAATCCCCTGTTCTATACGAGGAATTAAGTTATACAATTTTGGCTACATTTTCCACCACTAGGGGAAGTTTATTGCATGCAAACTTAATATGGAGTTCAATGGGAAATCAGAAGGGTCGGTGATCCGGGGATTATTCTGATTGTAAGATTGGGGTCAGGATAGAATTTTTTTTTCTAAAATGGGGAAAATTAGCTTCTACCTCATTGGGGTTTTCGCCTTCTTCTGGATCAACATTGGGAGGTAATAGGCTGAACTGGATGGACACAGGTTTTTTCAGACTAAAATACTTTACTACTATGTTACATGACATTAGCGTCCCCTGGTGGTGGATGCTAGTATCCAGAATTTACTCACCGTGGCTGTGTGAAAGAATAGCAGATCATTTGGCTCTCCAACCCAATAAACATAGATAATAAGACGGATCAGTACATAATTTTAGACTTAAGACAAAGTTGTGGATATTCCCTTGAAGTTCCTTTTCTGCGCCGTAGTTATCGTGCAGCTCAATTGCTCCCTTGCTGATAGCCTAAAACGAATGAAGAGAGCTCCTTCCTCCATCACCTGGGAGCGATTAGACTTGGAAGGCGCTGCATCCTCATGAAAATATTGTCCAATTTCCTGATGGGGAATGAATTAAGGTAATCTGCGGCGCGCACACTAAAACTGCGAATATAAATGTTTAATTTGCTACTAATCAGGTACCGTGGTCGCCAGCAGAGTCTCTTCTGCCCATGCAAATGCCAGGCAACTACCTTTAATGCAGAGTTATCCGTAATTTCTACCTTTGTGTTGATGAGCCAAGCTTATGAATAATCCACAAGCTGATCCCACCCTCCAAAAGGGCTGCCATTCTCCTGCCCAAATATTGTAAATCCTGCTATTGAGTCGGAGAGCAGTGACTGCGCCTCTTTTGTGCCTCTTATCTGTGATCAATGGAATGGAGGAAATTGGAATTCCGAGACTTTGAGGCGTCTTATCTCTCCGCCGGCAATAGAACACACAACTCTGCTTTGCATAAACTCCTCTCTTAAATGTGTACATCTATAATTGGATTCTTGTCTGTCTCTCACTTCGTCTGACATTAGGTTTTTGTTGGTTATTCATATTCTCTCATTTGCTGAAGGACCCGAATGTCTCATGCTGAGACGAAGAAGGGAGAGAAGTAGTCACGTGACCTGGAAGGTTGGATGATTTTGCTCCTTGCATGGTTATGTCTAGAATGTGCAACATGGTCGTAGAGTTGACAGTGAATTACATGAGGGTTTCATGGGCCGACCAGAGAAGATCAAAATCTGGATCATGCAACATGGTAGTAGAGATGACAGAGAGACACACTGGGGTTCCTTGGGTCAGTCAGAGAAGATCGTAATCTAGATTGTGCAACATGGAGTTTGAGTTGGTGGAAAGTCACTCTGGTGTTCCTTGAGCCCACCAGAGAAGACCATAAACTAGATTGTGCAACATGGAGTTTAAGTTGGTGAAGAGTCACACCGGCGTTCCCTGTGCCCACTAGAGAAGATCGTAATCTAGATCATGCAACATGAAGGTTTAGTTGATGGAGAGGCCCACCGGTGCTCCTTGGGCCCACTAGAGAAGATCGTAAATTAGGTCAAAGAGGATATCAACTCAACTTATAAATCATCTCCAAATGGGGTTGTTGTTTGGTCAACCTTGGAGACCCAATAGTGTTTCAGTTTCCAGGCCAACGGAAGATGTTCTGGTTCAAAAGTGGGCCACTCCCATGTAACAATGTAGCAGGGTTAGTTTAGCATTATAACAAGGTCTATAGGAAATGTGGATACACTGGGTTCCTAATCGATTTGACTTTGGGCTAGACCGGTGAACAGAGTATAAGAGATTGTGAGTTATTTGCCCTTAATCAGGCCCCAGCCACCAGGGAAAGATGATGCTTTAGGTTTACTTGCAACCCTTTGGAAAAAAACACATATAATACATTGTGATATCATGATGAGTTGTGCAAGATAACAAGCCCAGCTCTGCCCAACATGCTGTATTTAAACAAACTGCAACTAGAGCCTTATGCAAGATGAGTATGAAGGAGGTCAAAAGAAAGGCTCAAAATTTGGCCTCTTTTAGGCTCTACTTGACGCCAGCTAGTCACATAACTATTTGCGGGAAGAGTTCCTGTGGCAGCATCCCATTATCAAGATGCAAGACCTAACCATTGTGCAGGCTCTTCCTACACAACAAAACAAATATAGAATGGGTCACATTTCTCCAGGGACTCTACTGCAACCCCAGTAGCCAGGGTCTCTGAGTTTTAAAGCTTGGGGATGAATTGAGATGCACGATGAAGTATGAGCACATTGGTTGTCATGCTGTCCACGCAGACAAACACTATCCTACCAAAAGTACTTCAACACTTCTAATAGTAGAATGGATTGTGTCTTATTACATATCCAATGTCTTAAACCATGCTGCATAAGATGCAGATCCTTTGAGGTATCAGCCATAGTTTGTGATCGGTTATAGACGGGTTATGCCACTGCACACAAGCAATCCATCATAACGCGCAATACATTGACCTATCTACAATGGTGCAAGGAGCATCATCATTGAACCATTTAGCAATGGAAGAATGTTCTATGGAGTTATGAATCACACTACTTTATCTTCACATCAGATGGAGGTACCTGTGTGAGGGTATATGTATATATTGACATATGTTTTTTATGCTTTTATACCTGTATGCAAGTTCTATGCAATGCTATAGTACAAAAACTTAATATGTAGCCTTAAAAATCATATCAGATATGCCAAGGCAAAGGAAAACGTATCTTGAAAACCGCAAGGAGGAAAAAGATGCAAAGGCCACATGCTTGGCTATTTTCCCAGAAGCGCCTTATCTAAGATAATGGTTGCTTATGTGACTAACACTGCCTCAGGTGGAACTGCGGACATCACATATATGGTTATGCGTTGGATTTGAGCCAATAAGACAGCTACACACTTCTAATGACGTGATAAGGGGTATAAAGCCCTATGTAATCTGTAATAAAGTGCGCAGTTACTCCCCGTGTGAGGAACTATACCAGACCTCTGTGTGGTGTTTTTTTCTTTACCGCTGGCAACGGGGCATTGGGGTGGACCTGATTGGTGCTGTACACAGAATTTCCCTGACACCTGGCTAAGGAGGACTACTGGGGAATGCCTTTTGTCTGAGTGTGTTGTGCCAACAGTTAAATACGGAGGAGGTTCTATAATGGTCTGGGGATATTTTACATGATATGTTCTTGGTCCGTTGGCTGTAGTGGAAAGAACCATGACCATGGAGGTGTACCCTGACAGTCTAGACAATAATGTGCTGCCAACAATCTGGCAATAGTCTAGGAATGGTCAGCCATACTTCCAACAAGACAACGTGACTTGTCATAAATCAACACTGCTTTACGTTGGTTTGTGGATATGATGTTTCACGATTGGACTGGCTGTCACAACCTGAACCTACTGAACATCTTTGGGATAAACTGGAACGTCAGGTCAGGAATTATGAACAATGTTCATCTTTGAAAGATACTATTCTACTACTACTACTAAAATTTGTGTCTTGTACCATTTTCCCAGTTTGTAAATTTTTTCAAAGCGGCACAGTTGTGAAACCCTCTCTGCCCATTGGGACAAAGAAAGTGCCTCGGATCTGCGCCACATAAGCAGGATTAGGAGTTTAGCTGCAGAAATTAGGAAAGTTGGTAGGTTTTTGTTAGACGGGTACAAATAGGAGGAAGGTTTCCACAGGATGATATTTACTGGGGATAATGGGTTGCTGTATCCTACTATTTGTGACCAATAAGGTGTAATCATATGGCATTCCCACCAGATGTGTATCAGAGAGCCGCTATTAAGGTCACAACGCCAGCAGCAGTCTGAGGTCGTAGGTTTTAATTTAGCTAGGCTAGCAGGCGACTTATACCATCTCGTAAGAAGTTTATAGGAATTTTCCTGGATTTGAACACACCTACTAAATCCGTGGGAGTTGGTAAGTATTTTGCTGGTGTCTTCTCTGGAGAAGGTGGTCTTCAAGTCTCTCTCCCATTCCCTAAGGTACCATGGTTTATTGGGAATAGAATTTAGTAATAGATAGAGAGCGGAGAGATAGAGTTACTATTTTTGATTCCTGTTTAGGTGTCCAATTACTTTTGGTAGGAGAGTGTATTCTATTCTCTCAATTGTGTTATTTTGACTAAAAGACGGATACGATATTCATTTAGAGATCAGAGATCCATAGGAGGTTCTTTAAGGCAGATCTTGGAAGAAATAAGGTAAATCGAACAGCACTGACCTTTTCTGCACCTTTGTCCAGAAACAAAAAGACAGAAGTCATAGTGCAACGTTTAACTTTCAGCCTTGACATCCTTGAAATTTCATGAAAGTCAAATCATTGAGGACCTCCAATGACCTCAAGAATAAAACATCTCCTTCTGCATTTTCCTTGAGTTAGTTCCAATTTTTTGCAAAGGCAGTGAGGTAAGAACAACTCCAAGAGCTCTTTTCATTGATAAGAATGGGATGGAAACTTCACAGACTCTCAATTATTTTAGTAGAGACCTGAAGTGTTACCGTTAACTGGTAATACGGTACTGCTCTGATATTGGACCAGTGTGTCTGTGGATCTGGTCTTGGTGGCTGTAAAACTGCCGACTGAATTACGGACTTAGCTATCTGGGCACTCAGGGTATGAAAAGGGCTTGATACCTGCTTAATGATGGTGATACCTGTGCCGGCCGTATGATACGACACGTTTACTCCTCCATTCACAGAATGACCTCAGAGGGTGTGAGATGAGGGGTGTTCTGGGGAAAATTTTAAAACTAGGGGCTCAGATAAGCCAGGTGTCAGACCTTCAGAGATACGCCACAGCGTAAGAACTTTCCCGTTTGCACAAAAAAAAGAACCTTTGGCCAAACATCCCAAATCTGGTATCTTTCTGTTATTTTCTTCCTTGTTTATTTTAAATACTGCCTGTTCTGTATACCTGTAAACTTTATCTCCACTGTAACATCCTTTTCTGTGTATTTTTTGTATATATATATAAATATTTTGCACTGCTAATCTTTTTTTCTAGAATAAATCTGCAATTTATTAGTCAAACCTTGTCTATTTTCAAACAAACCATAACTCCGAAAATTGTGTTCATAATTCATAGTCTAGGTTCCAGCTTACCTGTGATAAAAGCTTGTGGTGGCAGTGAGTGTGTGCGGGTATTGTGGAGTGCTGGAGACGTCCAACCAACCAGGGAGTGAGTTGAGCTCTTGTTCTGCATGCATGCAGAAGCCTTGGAAAGCTTCACAAATCCACCTGTATTCTAATAACTCCAACCCTTGCATCCTCGCTAGAGTGATCGATCAAGGCTCTGCTGTGACAAGCAGTCATAGCGGCAAGAGCGCTCGGAGTAATCGATCTGTGACAAATCAGCAATAGAGATAAGATTGCCGGGGTCCCACCTCTCTCTCCATGACAGTGAGCACTGGCTCATAGAACTTCATGCACCCTATTCTTAACTGCACTGAAGCATATTGGCCCCCGTTACTTACAGGGTACTTTCCTGCCTCTTGTGGCAGCAGCATATGTACCAGTGTTCCTGTTACATCGGCTGGACTGACGTCATGACTAACTGCCTCTATGTAACACACATGATGCTGCGATACTTTTGCAGCTGGTGCACTGTGACACTGTCCCTCGCCCACACACTCACTTAGCCATCCTGCCGAAAAGCCATAAAACAACCAAACCCCTTTACAGAGCTACCACAGCACTGAGAACTGAGGATGAGATTGGCGCAAATCCCAGCCGTTCAGGGGCGCATTAAACTTTTTGGCAAAAAAGTCAAAAGGCAGCTCAACATTACTAGAGATGGTGATGGGAAAATGCAAGGATGGCATTTGTATCTGCCAAGACGCTGCCTTCTGGAATCATGGGATACAGTGTAAGGGTTCGTTTACACGGGTATATTTATTGATGCAATGTTCAATCGCGTGAAAAAATATGCGGCACGTCCTATTTTGGTACATATTACGCACCGCTATAGGCCACTGAAGCGAATGGGCCGGCGCGAATGCATAGTGTATATGCAGGAAACCTGCGTATTCACTGCGTAGTTGCGCAGCAATGCGTCCCCTTCTGCGTACTTTTTTACGTGTGCAAATCTACAGTGTATCTGCATGTACAAAAACTAGCGAAGTACGCTGACGCCTGTGTGAATCAGCCCTAAGACGTTCCTAGTAGAGATGAGTGAGTATACTCGCTAAGGCACATTACTTGAGCGAGTAGTGCCTTAGCTGAGTATCTCCCCGCTCGTCTCTAAAGATTCGGGGGCCGTCGGGGGGCAGGGAGCGGCGGGGGAGAGCGGGGAGGAATGGAGGGGAGATCTCTCTCTCCCTCTCCCCCCCCTCCCGCCGCCGCAACTCACCTGTCAATGGCCCCGAATCTTTAGAGACGAGCGGGGAGATACTCGGCTAGGGCACTACTCGCTCGAGTAATGTGCCTTAGCGAGTATACTCGCTCATCTCTAGTTCCTAGCCCCATTAAGGGTGCAGCTGCCGAAGCCTCACCCATCCAACTGGCCAAGGTCTCCGATGTACGATATATAACCGTACAGAAAGGCTCCTCGCAGCTTTCCCATACAGCGTAACGAATATAAAACATGACAGCATTTACATACAAGAATCAGAACAATTGCAGCAAGCAGCCGATAAATAATAAATTATACATAATAACCGCTGAGATGTTAATGCGCGGATCAGGACCAGCGGAATGCTGTGATTTCTCTTCCACCCACCATATGTTTAGCACATACAGCCGCTATACATCCACACTGCACAACATAAACAATGGGGGATGATGGGAAATATCTAGAGAATTCACAGCATTAATCCTTTCAGTCCCGGAGAGATTTCTTTTTTCCTTCACCTCTGCTTGTACTTGCCTTCCAAGCTTTCTACGATACAAGTTGTATTTCTTAGGCATGTTTTCTGCGCTTGCGATCCGCATCTATATAGAACCAATGCTTTTCAATGGCAGCGGTCACATGTCCGAATATTACATGCACGTAAAATTCTCACCTACAAAACATAGAACATATGGACAATGGACATGGTCACACGTTTTTTTTTTTTATGTGTGCAGTGCGATCTTTTTTACGCGCGAATAAACGCCCGTCTGACTGAGCCCTTAAGGGTATCATTTAACCCTTTGCAATCCAATTTTGGATTCAGGGTTTCCTAGGGGTTTTTTTTTCTTTGTGCCATTATACAATGGTGCCACCTGCTGGCTAGAGCCAGTACTGTGGTATTGGACATGCTGGAGAGGCCCCCGACAACAGAGCGGCCAGTAATATACAGTAAGAATACCCTGACGGACGTCTTCCAATATCAGAAACTGTACAGCCTTCAATCAGAATGTCTTTAGACGTCAGACAGTGGATTGGAAAGGGTTAAAGTACCGTTTAATGTACCTGACATTTTTCTCACGCAGATCAGTGGTCCGTGTGAACGACCTTATTGAATAGCTGGCTTCACACGACCAGGCGGAACTCACACATGCAGGAAGTGCGCACTCAGTACGATTATGACAATACAAAATTTTGTGCACACAGAAAAGCGCATCTTTTAGAACGATTGATTTTCTATGCAGTGTTCACATGTCCGTCTTTTACAGGTGCAAAATTCTCGCATCTGCAAAAGATAGGACATGCGTGCGATAGATAAAACAGCACTGTCACAGCGTTCAGTGACAAGGGGACTCCTCGCAGGGATGAGGGAATCCCCTGCCACAGTTGTCACAGCTATGGCAGAGAATCGCAATCTTCTCCCATTGCTTTCAATGGGGCCAGCACTGCAATCGCCCCATTGAAAGCAATGTGATGCAGGCAGCCCCCAAAGTGATTTTCAGGGAAGGGCTTGAAATATAAGCCCTTCCCTGAAAATCATCCCTAGCTGATGCAAATAATAAAAAGAATATGTACATCACCTTCCGCCGCTGACGGAGGTCGAGCGTGTCTTCTTGCTGTCTCCCCAGCACTGCTCTGAAGCACTTTCCCCACCTCCAGAAAGTGCTGGGTATGATTGGCTGAGCACTCAGCCAATCACAGGCAGCGCTCAGCCATTCATTGAACACAGCTGAGCACTGCCTGTGATTGGTCACAGCGCTCAGCCAATCAGAGGCAGCGCTCAACCATTCATTGAATTCCCCGGTCCCCACGTGGGTGAAGGAATCCTCTGCCCTAGCTGTCACAACTGTGGCAGAGGATCGCGATGTTCTTCATATGTTTTCAATGGAGTTGGGGCTGCTGGCGCCGGCCCCATTGAAACCAATGGGCACGGAGCTACAGTCAGGCGCCTTTTACACATCCATGCAGTGCACTTTTTTTGTGCACATAGGTGCAAAACAATCGCTTGGCTGACTGAGCCTTAAAGGAGAAAAAACCTTAAAGGGATTGTCCCACAGAATGAACTTACCCTTTATCCAAAGAAGAGTGAATAAGTATCTGGCTGTTGGGAGTCTGATCGCTAGGATGCCCTCTGATTATGATAAAGGGGATCCTATTCAGAGCCCACCATTCTAGTACATATCCCCTACAGTGCCAGCCTTAGCTTAAATGGCACCCTGTTTTTTCTCCCCCCCATTATAAATTATATTATATATATTGCAGTGATAGGCAGTTTGTATCTATTTTACTTGCATAGAAAGCAGTAAAGTAGCAGCATATCTACACCACAACAGCTTAGAGAATAAATACTGATCCAGAACCAAGCTCAGTACATAAATACAGCATAACAATCAAGCTCACTACATACAACACCACAAATAAGCTGAGCATATAGATACAATGATAGAACCAAACACACTACATAAATAAAGCACCAGAACAAAGCTCATAACATAAATACAGCGCTACAACCAAAGTCATAACATAAATACAGCACCAGAATCAAGCTCAATACATAATTATAGCACTAGAACCAAGCTCATAGTATAAGTACAGCACCAGGACAAAGCTCAGCACACAGATACAACACCAGAATCAAGTTCAGTACCCAAATACAGCACTAGAACCAAGCTCATAACCTAAATATAGACCCAGAACCAAGCTCAGTGCACAAAAATAGCACTAGAATCACGCTCACAACATAAATGCAGCAACAGAGCCACACTCAGCACATATATTCAATACCAGAACAAAGCTCAGTACAT
Organism: Eleutherodactylus coqui; assembly: GCF_035609145.1. NCBI lineage: Eukaryota > Metazoa > Chordata > Amphibia > Anura > Eleutherodactylidae > Eleutherodactylus > Eleutherodactylus coqui. The sequence continues at coordinate 19,425,374 of NC_089849.1, read as the reverse complement.
AAATACAGCACTAAAACCAAGCTCATAACATAAATAGAGCACCAGAACCAAGTTCACGACATAAATACAGCAGTAGAACCATGCTCATAGTAGAAATATAGCCGCAAAATGAAGCTTATAACGTAAATACAACATCAGACTCAAACGTCATACATAAATATAGTACCAGACCCAAGCTCTGTAAATAGATATGGCATCAGTACCAAGATCATTACATGGATACAGCACAAACCTACCTCATTACATAGATACAATACCAGAACCAAGCTCATAACATAAATTTCAGCACCAGAACCAAGCTCATGCAATACCTCCAAAAGGGACCACTGCAGAGAAGAAGTTCATCTGGTGGGTGGACTTAAGGAGGATATCACTCACAGCCAACTTCTATCATATTGCCCTCCCTACAAGCTGGTGGCTGGCGCTCTGTACCACCTCATGGGTTGCATGTAGTAAAGGCCAGCCATGTTCCCTTATCCTGTGGATAGGGATAAGTTCATTTCATAGGACAAGCCCTTTAAACATGTGTCCTTGGGATAGGCCATCAGCATGTGATGTGTGGGAGTAGGGGGTTGGATGAGCTTTAGAGATGTTCCAGTGGGAGCTTTCCCTTCCATGTGACATGCCATGTCCTTTGCTGCTGCTCAGTGGGCTCTTAGCGTCCTATCCCCAGTATCCCCTATATGTTCTGGCCGATGGAACATCTAATGATATCAGATGCAGAATTTGCACGTATGGTTGGCCCAGTAGGAACGGTCGAAGCCATCGGATCCTGAGACAAGATTGGATGTGACAGGGCGACGAATGCAGCTAAGTGACAGAGGCAGATATATTATGTAGGGAGCCGCGCGGCAACTCATTAGATATGCAGGCTGATCCCCGGTGACTATGGCGCTCACAGAGCTATTGGACATGAAATGGCTTTCTTGATACAGGCTTAAAGTTAGGGACGCACCGGCGACAGCTACATGATTCAGTCAGGAAATATAAATGGAAAAATTGCTGAAGCTGAAATTTTATTGCGGAGTTATTTATCTTTGTTATTGCTTTTTGATGCTTTTGTGTTGCTTGTTCTACGAGGGAGACAAGGCCAGATGTTCTTACTTAGGCTTTAAAGAGCCAGCGAGCTATCCGTAGACAGAGTGCGGTCTGGAGAGGGCTTCCCGCGTCTTCCAGGAACTCCATCTAAGCTTGGATTATGCCTTTTAAGAGTATTGAAGAGAGAGACCAAAGAGCTGCTTTATGTTGTCGATTGCCATTGTGTGGACTGAGATGACCCGTTTCAGTGCTGCCCCCTATGGATCAGTGATTGCAAAACCAATCCAGAAGATACACCGTGTAAAGCTCTTCCACTATCTGTCAGTGTCTTCTAGATTGGCGGTAGTGGACGTCTGTGGAGGGTTTTTTCTGTTTTTCAGTGTATATACTCTATATTTTCCAGGCAGAACATACGCCGCGTATTAGGGCTTATTCACACGGGCGTACGTTACATCAGACAAAAGCAAAAGTGGGTCCAAAATACTAAAGAAATGCAAATCTGCCTATTCTACTTTCTCTCTGAACGCTCCACTTCTGATTGTGGCTTACAAAAGACTGATGTAGTATCCGCCCGTGTGAATAAGTCCTTACACCGTGTATTATACCGCGTATTGCACCTCCAGCACTGCGGATGGGGTTTAACGCTCTACAGAGCGGAGTTTAAATCTGTAGCATGTCGATTTATTAGTGTAGACTAAACACCTTCAGATGAGTGGAGGGAAATCGGCAGTGAATCCGCACCAAAATCACAGGAGAATCTGCATCTACAGTAATTTATGTGGATTTTGGTGCAGATTAATCACAGATTTTCGGGTAAGGAAAATATGTTCCATATGTACAATGGGGGGGGGGGGGGGGGGGGGGGGGGAGTAAAGGTTCCCCAACCATTCCACCAGTAAATAAATCATAAAACAGTGTTTTGATCTATCTCATATCTATCTATCTCATATCTATCTATCTATCTATCTATCTATCTGTCCCATATCTATCTATCTATCTATCTATCTATCTGTCTATCTATCTATCTATCTATCTATCTCATATCTATCTATCTATCTCACATCTATCTATCTATCTCATATCTATCTATCTATCTCATATCTATCTATCTATCCATCTATCTCCTATCTATCTATCTATCTATCTATCTATCTATCTATCTCATATCTATCTATCTATCTATCTATCTATCTATCTATCTATCTATCTATCTGTCTGTCTATCTATCTATCTATCTATCTATCTATCTATCTCATATCTATCTATCTATCTATCTAATATCTATCTATTTATCTATCTATCTATCTCATATCTATCTATCTATCTATCAATCTATATCTATCTATCTATCTATCAATCTATATCTATTTATCAATCTATATCTATCTATATCTATCTATCAATCTATATCTATCTATCTCCTATCTATCTATCTCATATCTATCTATCTATCTATCTATCTCCTATCATATCTATCTATCTATCTATCTATCTATCTATCTATCTATCTATCTATCTATCTATCTCCTATCATATCTATCTATCTATCTATCTATCTATCATATCTATCTATCTATCTATCTATCTATCTATCTCAGATCTATCTATCTATCTATCTATCTATCTTTCTATCTATCTATCTATCTATCTATCTCATATCTATCTATCTATCTCCTATCTATCTCCTATCATATCTATCTATCTATCTATCTATCTATCTATCTATCTATCTATCTCCTATCATATCTATCTATCTATCTATCTATCTATCATATCTATCTATCTATCTATCTATCTATCTATCTCAGATCTATCTATCTATCTATCTATCTATCTATCTTTCTATCTATCTATCTATCTATCTATCTCAGATCTATCTATCTATCTCAGATCTATCTATCTATCTATCTATCTATCTCGTATCTATCTATCTATCTATCTATCTATCTCATATCTATCTATCTATCTTCTATCTATCTCCTATTTATCTATCTCCTATTTATCTAGGAGACCTAACACAGAACAACAAATGAACAAGAACTGCATCATTCTCCACAAGAATCGTACAATCTAAACACGCCTGAGCGGGAGCGAGCTAATGATGACGTCACCAGCTTGTCCACTCGGGCAAACGAGAATTGTCCAGTGTTAAATTGACATGAGGGGTATATTGTTGGTTGGTCAAATCCCCTATTCTACAGGGTGACAAGAAGTTGTGCAGAACTCTCCTCTAGATAGGAATTTGGGAATTGCCCTATGAGTCACGGCAAGTGCATAATGGAGGGAGTGACACCATGTCATTCTGTGTTGATTGGCTTTTTTGACTTTAGGTATAGATTTCTTCTATGTATGTCATACTTGTTTAAGGGGTTGTCTTTGCAAAGACACTCATAGCATGTCACTGGGATTCGCCATTAATGTCCAATTGTTGGTGGTCGTACTGCTGTGACTCCCTCTGATTGCTAGAAGATTGTGTCAGTTGAATCATCTCCCTTTCGCCCCAATTGCTTATTTTAGAGACAAATACTTGTATAATGACCTCCCATACAACTTCTGAACGATTCTGGAGCCAACCGGAGCAAAAAAGTTGCATGATGCTTTCCTAGTGCCTTGGCCACTTTGTTGTAGTGATCACAAAAGTTGGACCATCATCAGATAGACATGGCTGGCATTTCCTGGCCGTATGTTATCAATATCTTTACAGAGCCAATGTTCCCACCTCCAAATAAAAAAGATGTGCTCCAAATTTCTCCAGAATTAAAATCTTGAACCACTATCTTTAGTCTCAGCGTCATCCTCTCGAATTGCTGATGTGCCTTTCAGGACTCAAAGAGACCTGAGTGAGAGAGAACCCCTCTTGGACTGTGATGGTCTCCAGGGGCCATCTTGAATGCGACACAACCTTTGAAAATAATGAAATTACTTAGAGGCAGCTTTTTAGAAACTCATTCATTAGAGATCCCCATCTAGTAGCACGTTAGACCTTCGGAACTGCAGCAATTTGTTGTGGTGTAGACTCCACCAGGTGATGAAACCATTCTGCAGGAATATTGGCCCCTGCGGACAGGAAGCTTCTTGTAGCTGCTGCAGATTAGATGGAGGTGCTGACATGTTCCGACCAGCTGACAGGAAGGGGTCATCGATTTATGCTGCTTGTGCCAAATTCTGACCTCCCATCAGCACAGTGCAACAGAAATCTGGATTCATCTGACAGGTGATCTGCGCTGCGCTTTATCTGATTTTTGTGCTGTTTTGTAAGAAAGTAGCGCAGGTTGGAGATTGTGCTGTAATGAGCTCTGCAATGGTTCCTCTACTTATATAATCTAGATGGTACAATGGCGGACTCTACAGGCCATCCTACGTTAGTGCAGTTGGTGTATTTCTCTATGGAGTGTTGTATGTGACATCCCATTGACTGCAGAGGTCAGGTGGGAGATCTGGAGGACTTGAGCTCATAGAGAGCTGCAAGCTGGAGAGCAATTCAAGTGGCAGTGAGCCATAAAAGAGAGACTGCATTGCCAGGAGAGAGCTGTCAAAGGAGTGAGGAGTCAGCTTGGGGAGACGAGTCCTGGAGAATCTGTTTCAGAGGGACAGTTCCACAAATTAAGAAGGCAGCTGTTGTTTGAGAAGCGCAGCTCCATAGCATGCCAGAAGCAACATCGCTGAGAGAACAAAGCTGCAGGGACTGCAGCTAGAGAGACCGCTACAAAGAATTCACATCATCCTGCAGCTCTACGAATCGGGGTGCCCATTATAAATACTCGAGCTCCGGCCGACAGCAGAGGAACACATATTCACCTGGACAACACTTGCAGGCGACCGCCATTGCTGGGTTGATATGTTGGGTGGTACTACTACATGGGCTACGGTTGAATATTGCTGATCTTTGTAATTTATTACTGATTGCTACCATCCCGCACTCACAGTAATGTTACGCATACTTTTAGGTGTCATGTCCACGGGTGGATAGGATTTGTCATGCTGGAGCCCGCAGCAGAATCCGACCCTGCCCGCCGCCGGCGACCGCACGTACCTGTCTGGGTCTTCTTTTTTCTGTACTGCGGATGTGTGCAGAAGTGCCAGCCAGCGTGCCAGCGCAGTACAGTTTTGTGGGGGTTTTTTAACTCCCGCTTTCCCGCAGAATCCGCGGCCCGTCCGCAATGTCCACGTGCAGATTTGTCTTGCGGAATCAAGATCTGCAATACAAGCTGCCAAAAGGGAAGAATGGGTGGACGTATCTGAATTAAAGCATGCGGATTGGTTTTGCGAATCTTTTGGTCTGGAAAACAAATCGCAGCACGAACGGCTTCCATTGTAATCAATGGAAGCCATCTGATCTGTGGCCGGTCTGGAGCTGACCCTGCGGACAACCCGGGGTTTCTGTGGGAAAGCAGAAGTTAAAAAAAAAACCCTGTAATGTGCACCGGCACGCCAGGTGGCACCATGGTACACATCCGCACTACAAAAAAAAGAGAACCCGGACAGGTACGTGTCGTCGCCGGCCATGGGCAGGATCGGACTCCACTGTGGGCTCCCGCATGTGGAATCCGACCCACCCATGGACATGAGGCCTTAGTTAGAATCAGTTAGGTTGTCTAACGTTTCTGAATAACTGCATATTACTCATTTATTAACAGAAGCTTCTACTGTCAACTTTATTTGCTAAAAAATAAAAAAATATATATTTTTTTTGTAAGCCTGTGTCCACATCGTAAGCTGATTCCTATGTGCCCTGCTCCTACTGTGACACTTTTGCCCAGTGGAGTCTCAACTTTCTGTTTCTCTTGAACCACAATGGCGCTAGAACTGGACGCCTGCTGTTATAACTCACCCATGCCAAGAGACTTGTGTGCTCATACATGTTATTTGGAGCACCAGCGTTGTATTTGGCTGCTCTTGACTGTTCACCATCTGTTAGCCAGGATGATTCCTGACATCCTCCTCTGACCCCTTTCATCAATGAGTTGTTTTCCGTCCACAGGATCCCCTTTCCCTGGATGTTTTTCCTCGCTCACACCATTCTTCATACTCTCCACATTGTTACATGATAAAACCCCACACGGTTGGCCGTGACATCCCAGTCCCGGCTAGTCTAGCCCCAATGACCGGACCTCATTGAAAGTTGCTCAAATTGCTAGATTTTCTTATTAAATGTGTATTCCCATTAAAACTGATCCACGGAAAACTTGCTACAGGACTTTGTGCTGCACCCCAGGGTCACGGCTTTAAATTTTCATCCAGGAAAGGTGTCTCTAATAAAATGGCCACCCAGTATATATCCAGCTGAATACAATCTACCTCAATGTGACCTTTATGGCAGCTTTTCTCATCCCCCAGAGCTTCGCAGACATGATAAGCCTTAATTACCAGCGTGTAAGCTATCTGCGAGTCCCCCATACGGTGACAGCCATTCATCTTCATCACTTCTTTGTACAAGGAACGTCCCTTCCATTCCTTTGCATTGTTCTCCTCTTATTCTCGCATGTTCTTTGGTTCCAGTGGAAACAATATAAAGCCTCTATATTTCTATTAGCGCACCGAACGCCGCTATACAAAGACATCAATTACAAGCCCGTCCGTTATCCTTATCCTGTTGTAGGAGCCTAGGCGCTGCACAAAGCCGAGGAGAACAGGATATTGGCGGCTTATGTCTGCATTGCAGGGGGTTAAATTAAAATGGGTTATTTATGTAACACCTGCTGGTTTAGCGTCACCTATTAATTCCCATGCTGCAGGTTTGGGGCTCACCGTGGGGCTGGCAGCCCGACGCACTCAGCTTTCCATTCTCTTTCCCAGCGGTCCTGCCATTTGTGCTGCCTTGTAGGCCGGATTAATAAGGATCAGTGTGAGCTCTCCATAAACTCGCTAACTGGGCACCAGGAGATTTCCTTCTCTTGTTTTCCTGTTGTTGTAAATCAGAGAGAAGATGTCACTTCGTCTCAGTTCACACTTTTTCTAAAATATTAGGCTCCAATATATAGTTTGGTTAAAAGGGGCCAATTGTCCGCTGGCCGCCAACACCCTGCCCCCTCCCATCCTGGTCTTAATGGGGCATTACGCTGCTCGACATCGAAATTGCAACACCGAGTATGAAAAGTCATGGAATTATGGAAAACGCAGGATCTGTAGACTTGTTAATGATATGCGAATGATGAAAAAATGGAAATCAAAAAGTCGCGCATGAACGCCAGAAGCAAAAATACACGCACTCACATACCTTGGCATGCCATCAATGATGTTATTAATGGTGTCTTAGAAATGTTCCGCTACTCTGAATGCTTTTGAATACATCAAAATGTTCCGCTGGCAGCTGCCGACCAATGACGTCCCAGATGTGCATGATGGGAGATAAGTCCAGGGACACTGCAGGCCGTGGTAGCATGTTTAGGACAGGCAGGCTGCATAAAATTGCCGAGCAACATGAGGCCTCGCGTTGTCGTGTTGAAAAACGGATCCAGGCACACTTCGGAGAAATAGCCATACCACTGGTACTATGACCAAATCAGCATAATGCTGAGCTGTTAGTGTACCTATAATGAAGATTTGAGGGGTCCGGTTACCGTACATTATGCCATCCAATACTAAAATCCTTGGAGTAGGACCAGTGTGACGTTCCCTCGTGAAGGCCTCTTCACGGCATTACCCATGTGGTTTACAGACCAATCTCCTGCTACCATTAGTTCCGAGGCAAAAGTTGGACTTTTTGCTGAAGAGAATAGACCGCCATTCCAGCCTCCATTGCCATCTTGCTCTGCACCATGATAGTCTTTGAGAGCGGAGGTGTGAGATCAATGGAACAGCTGTTGCTCGACATCTCGCTCAATGCCCGATGCAATGTCATGCAAGCACCTTCTGATGATTTGACACCCTAGACTTGGGATGTAATGTCCAATTTCACTTGCAGTACAGAATGGATTACTATGCACCATTCTTCTAATCTGATGCAGAGATCCGCCTTTGTGGACCTCTTGCTGTCATTCAAGTTCATTGTTATTCTCCCAACCACTGGGACACACATGGTGGAACAGTGCTGACATCTCAACAGTTAATAGGGATACACTTAAAATAAAAAATAACCAAAACATTCTAAACTGCATGGTGACTAATGCTAGACCCATAAGTCTGACCAATAAGGAGACTAATGCTAGTAGTCTGACCAATAATATAGATGAACTAGAAGTAATAATGTCTGACATAGTGGGAATAATGGAGACCTGGCTGGATGAAAGCTGTGACTGGGCAGTGAACTTACAGGGTTACAGTCTGTTCAGAAGGGATCCTAAAAACCAGAAAGGGGGAGGAGTTTATGTTTATGTGAAATCCTGTTTAAAGTCCACATTATGGGAAGACATATGGGAGGGAGATGAACATGTGGAGTCTCTATGGGTGGAAATACATGGAGGATAAAACAATAAAATCCTCATAAGGGTTTTCTATAGACCACCAAATATAATAGAAGTCAATGAAAATCTGTTGCTGGGGCAAATAAATGTAGCAGCAAATCACAATGAGGTAATTATTAGGGGGGACTATAACTATCCGGATATAAACTGGGAAGCTGAGACCTGCGGATGTCATAAAGGTAACAAGTTTCTGTCAATTACTAAAGATAATTACCTTACCCAACTTGTACAGGACCCAACTAGGGGCATGGCCATTTTTGATTTAATATTAACCAACAGACCTGACAGAATAACAGGGGTGCAGATTGGGGGGGTCACCTGAGAAATAGTGACCACAATATGATAAATTTCCACTTGTCTTTCAAGAGAGTTTTATAGAGGAGCTACAAAAATGCTTTATTTAGGAAGGCAAAGTTTGACCAGCTCAGAGATGCCGTTAGCCTTATTGAATGGGACAATATACTCAAAAATAAGAGAGCAAACAATAAATGGGAAACGTTTAAAAATATCCTAATTACTTACTGTGAGCGGTTCATACCGTACAGTAATAAAGGGGTTAGAAATAGGAGAAAACCAATATGGTTTAATAAAGATGAAAAGGGGGCAATAAACAACAAAAACAAAAAGCGTTTAAACTACTAAAACAAGAAGGCAGTGAAGAAGCACTAAAACCCTATAAGGGAAAAAATAAATGATGTAAAAAACAGATAAAAGTAGCAAAAGATGGAGACAGAGAGGCTTATTGTCAAAGAGAGAAAAACGAACACTAAAGTGATCTTCAGATATATAAATAGCAAAAACATTAAAACGGAAAGTGCTGGCCCTTCATCAAATAATGTAGGAAAAATTGTAGAGTGTAATGAGGAGAAAGCAAATCTATTAAATAGTTTTTTATCAGTGTATACACAGATTAAAATGAAATGTCAGATGAGATGCAGAGTGATAAAGTTAACTCTCCACTAAATCTCACCAGTCTAACCCAGGAAGAAGGTACTAAAATAGACAAATTACCGGGTCCCGAAGTTATTCACTCCTGGGTTCTAAGGGAATTAAGCCATGAAATAGACAGACTGTTGTTTCTTATATTTAAGGCTCTTTAGTGACAGGGTCTATTCCCCTGGATTAGCGCATAGCAAATGTGGTGCCGATATTCAAAAAGGGGTCAAAAAGTTATGCTCGAAACTACAAGCTGGTAAGTCTTACTTCTATTATGGGTACAATATTGGCGGGTTTCAAAGAGATGCTATTTTGGAGTCCCTCAAGGAGAATAGCTGTATAACTTCGTATCAGTATGAGTTTATGAGGGGTCACTCATGTCAAACCAACCTGATTAGCTTCTACGAGGGGGTAAGTTCTAGACTGGACTGGGAAGAGTCATTGGATCTTGTGTATCTGGACTTTTCCAAGAGTTTGATACTGTGCTGCATAAAAAGTTAGAATATATAAAATGAGAATGCTTGGTCTGGTGAGAATGTGTAAGTGGGTGAGTAACTGGTCAGTGATAGAAAGCAGAGGTGGGTTATAAATGGTACAGACTCTGACACGGTCACCATTACTAGTGGGGTACCACAGGGGGCAGTATTGGAGGGGTGACTAGAAGGCTAGCACAGGGAATAGTATTGAAGGGTTCACTGTTACTAGTGGGGTACCACAGGGGGCAGTATTGGGAGGGGGGGCACCGTTACTAGTGGGGTACCACAGGGGGTAGTATTGGGAGGGGGGGGCACCATTACTAGTGGGGTACCACAGGGGGCAGTATCGGGAGGGGGGGAACCGTTACTAGTGAGGTACCACAGGGGGTAGTATTGGGGGGAGGGGTCACCGTTACTAGTGGGGTACCACAGGGGGCAGTATCGGGAGGGGGGGGGCACCGTTACTAGTGAGGTACCACAGGGGGCAGTATCGGGAGGGGGGGGAACCGTTACTAGTGAGGTACCACAGGGGGTAGTATTGGGGGGAGGGGGGGCACCGTTACTAGTGGGGTACCACAGGGGGCAGTATCGGGAGGGGGGGGAACCGTTACTAGTGAGGTACCACAGGGGGTAGTATTGGGGGGAGGGGGGGCACCGTTACTAGTGGGGTACCACAGGGGGCAGTATCGGGAGGGGGGGGGGCACCATTACTAGGGAGGTACCACAGGGGGCAGTATTGGGAGGAGGGGCCACCGTTACTAGTGGGGTACCACAGGGGGCAGTATAGGAGGGGTGAGTAGAAGGATAGCACAGGGGGTAGTATTGGAGGGTTCACCGTTATTAGTTGGGTACCACAGAGGGCAGTATTGGGAGGGGGGCACTGTTGCTAGTGGGGTACCACAGTGGGCAGTATTGGGACCTATTCTTTTTAATATTGTTATTAACGACCTGGTAAAAGGATTGTGCAGTAAAATAGCAATATTTGCAGAAAATACAAAACTATGTAAAGTAATTAACACAAGAGAGGACAGAATGCGGGTGCAAGAAGATCTGAATAATTTGGGGGCAGAAGAGTGGCAAATGAGGTTTAACACTGATAAATGTAAGGTTATATATATGGGCAGAGGAAATACATGTCATCATTATACACTAAATGGGAACACTGACATGGAAAAGGACTTTGGGATCTTAGTTAACTGTAAGCTTCACTGGAGCAACCAGTGTCAGGCAGCTGCTGCCAAGGCAAATAGGATCATGGGGGGCATCAGAAGAGGTCTAGGGGCTCATGACGAGAACATTGTTCTTCTCTTTGCAAGTCACTGGTCTGACCACACATGGAATATTGTGGACAGTTTTAGGCACCGGTATTGAAGAAGGACATATCAGAGCTTGCGCGGGTACAAAGGCGGGCAACTGAAGTAATAAATGGAATGGGTGGACAATTATATGGGCACAGTAAAGCAATGTTTTCTGCCATGTGGACATTATTTGGAACTTTATGGCAATTATTTTTTTTCACTGTGTAGCACTATCATACTGGCACTGAATAGTACTGCTATATGGCATTGGTATTATGTGGCTACCACTTAACACTGTAGGGAAAAGTTTTTTTCTCACTGTATGGCACTTTTATTTGGGAAATGTAGAGTAGTGTTAAATATCACTGTTTACATAGACATAGACTATTACATAGACACTATATAGCATTTTATGGCACTGTTATGTGTTAACTCTATGGCAAAAAAACCCCCAACAGTTTGACAACTCCATGGCACTAATGTATGGGCACGCTATAAAACTGGCACTATTATATGGCATTATGTAAAACTGTTTTATGGTAACGTATAGCGGCATCACTGTACCTGGATACTAGTGAATGTAGCAGTGTATGACACCGCTATGTGTTCACTTTATGGCACTATTACAGATATGGCAAGCGCTACCAGTCTCAAGCAATAGTGTAGCTTGCCTATGCTATTTGCATAGTGCACTGGGCATTTAGCTAGAATGGCAATAGCATAAAGATCGTGGCTACTACTACACTATTAATGTTGCATAACCAGAACTAAGCTTATAAAATAAATGCAGCACCAGAAACAAGCTCAGTACAGAGATACTATGCCAGAACCAAGCTTATAATATAAATACAGCACAGAACCAAGCTCAGTACATAAATATAGTACCAGAACCAAACACATAGCATAATTACAGCACCAGAACCAACATCATAATATAAATAGAGCAATAATGTAATGGGTAACCCTCTTATTATCAGTCGATCTGTATATGTTACTATTGCTCATTGGCTACAGCTGGCCATGTGAGGTGTGCAGATGCTGGGATCTTAGGCACACCCTATTTAAAGGAGCTACGCTATACCAGAAACGTTCCCTGCCGTCAGGAGTCTGACACGAAAAAAGGAATGGTGCAGCAGAGGGGTTTACCAGACTGAATCACATCCTGGTGCCTTAGTTGTCATTGGTGGACAGTGGAGTGGTGGTACCCATTGCCTAGCATTTACGATGGCCATAGATCCCAGAGCAGCATGTGTCACATGGAGAGGTCCCAGCGTTTGCCTTCCTCTCAACCATACCTTCGAATCCGGAAGCATCAGATATTTGGGCTCTTATTCAACACCCACCCCATCAGAGGTCTCTCTCCACCACATGCCACCTGTGTTACTGGACACCATTCTCTGAACACCTACATGCCCCCCATTTTAAGACCAGCCAGTGGCTCCTCTACCACCTCAGAGGCCAATCCAATAGAACCAAGCTCATAATATAAATACAACACTAAAACCAAACTTAGTACATAAATAAAGCACCAGAACCAACCTCCGTACATAGATACAATACTAGAACCAAGCTCATAACATAATACAGCCCCATAACCAAGCTCATAGCATAAATACAGTAGCAGTACTAAGCAATTGTGTTGCAGAAGGCTAATAGCGGCGCATTGGAACATCAGAGAAGAGGGGACAGATCCAGGAGGAAGATGATTCATGTAGCTTCACAAGATGCTGTGGAATGGAGGAAGAAGATCATCTGACTAGGTGGACCTAAGGGGAGTGATTGCTCCCAGCCTACATTGACCTGCTACCCCACAAGCTGGTGGCCATTGCCCTGTGTCATCTCACAGGTTGCATGTATCATGGGTATCAGTGTGATGCCCTATAGTATGCCCAAAACTCTTTGTCTAAGCCTAACTGTAAATCTCCACCAGTTACAACCTAAACAGGGCACCCTTCATTCGAATGGCCCTGTGGCTTCCAGTGTTGTGTTTGATGCCCATACCTCTGAAGAGATTTGGGTTTTTTACATCTTTGGAAACAGGTAGAAATCACTCCTCCTATGACTTGAGAAGATCACATCTGTCTGGATCAAGCTTCTTATGTATCGGCATCTTGCCTTCTTAGCATAAGGAGTCCAAGCAACATCTTACATAGCAGAGCCTTCCCATCCCCTCATACGACCACTTAGCATTGTAAATTCACAATCACCATCTCTCCGACCCCACACTTAAAGTTTCACTGTGTCCTTGGCGTTTCTATCATCTTCCTCCTTTATATTTCAACTTCGTACAGTGGTCGGGAAGTTTGCCTCCATTTGCTCGAACTCTGTTATTGCTCTATTAATTATGCATGGGGAGACTTAATTTTTAATTGGTGTGCCTCCGTCTCTTTCTCTCTTTGCCTTTTCTCTACTGTTTTAGCCTTCGAATGAGCTCCCCGGAGACGCTTTCTCTGCTGATGGGTAGAATTCAACTTCTTCAAAACTTTCTGGCAAAGTATTTAGTCGGACCAATACCCCCGATACAGCAAAAACGGTCTGATAAGTGGAATTATTTGCATAATAACAAAGATTATTTTATTTTTCTGTTCCTAATTAAATGCTCCTATAGGACCTCCGCGGCCACTTATAGCCGAGATGTTAAAGACATAGCACTATCTTCTATACTGAACATTCCCCTTTATTTCGGTATTATAGCTTTATTTGCATTGTATACAATGTATTAAGGAGGTTTTCATTGCCCCCTCCCAATGTTGAGCTGCATGCATGGCCCTCCTTAGCTACTTGCGAGCCATGTAGTTGCACCTGGCAGCAGCAACTGACTTGTGAGGGGAAGGGGGCGCCAGGCGGATGTAGGCTGGGAGTGATCACCCCTTTAGGTCCTCTATTGTTGTGGAGCTGACTCATCCTCCTTTTGGCTCTTTCTCCTCCTCTATGATGTTCCGGTGTGCCACTGTTAGGCCATCGGTGCCCCTGCAACACAATTGTTAAGTTATGCGCCTGTATTGGTTCTGTGCAGCATTTATGTCCTGAACTTGATTCTCATGCTGTATTTGTGTCGTGAGGTTGATTCTGGTAATGTATTTTTGTTATGAGCTTGGTTCTGGTGCTGTATGAATGTTATGAGTTTGGTTCGGGTATTGTATTCATGTACTGAGCTTGGGTTGTGTAGTATTTATACTATGAGCCTGGTTCTGGTGCTCTATTTATGTTATGAGTTTGGTTTGGATATTGTATTTATATACTGAGCTTGGTTCTGGTGCTCTATTTATGTTATGAGTTTGGTTTGGGTATTGTATTTATATACTGAGCTTGGTTTTGGTGCTATATTTATGTTATGAGCTTGGTTCTGGTGCTGTATTTATGTTAAGAACTTGGTTCTTGTGCTGTGTTTATGTACTGAGCTTGGTTTGTGTTGTATTTATACTATGGCCTTGGTTCTGGTGTTCTATTTATGTAACAAAGTTGGTTCATGTTGTGTTTATGTTATGAGCTTTGTTCTTGTATGTTATTTATGTATTTAGCTTGATTTGGGTGATTTAGTCCCTTTAAGGCTGGCAGCCAAAGGACACTCTATGATGACCATTAGTTGGTCCTATGTGTAATGCATATGTCATTTCCTTCAGAGGGGAACATACCCATTGTGGCATATGTCTGTTCTGACGGATTTCCGCCCGTGAAAACTGCCATAGGATTGCGTTAGAAAACGCAATCCTAGGCAGACGGCCGCGATTTGTCCACGCGGAATATCGTACAAAAAACAAACCACAGCGTGCTCTATTTCCGTGCGGGGTTCACAGAGACCCCACAGAAATGTCACTCCCTGGCCACTGGCTCCGCTCTACACATGCGCTGGCTGGGTGGCAGCCGGCACATCACAGAGCCGGAGCCGCGGGAGCAGGTGAGTGCCGCGCTGGTCCCTGCAGGGGCGCGGGTTGGGCCCGCTGCGAGAATTCTCACAGCCGGATCAGACCCGGCTGTCTGCAGGCGGCCTAATTCAGGGACGTCAAACGTCCTGGACAACCTCTTTATGATATCCATATTCGGCTATGAAGTTTATGACTAGGGGTTATCCTCCTCTTCAAACCTGTTACCATGATGATGAAAACACATGCATGCCTAGTCCTACTCACAGCTGAGGATTTGCTACAGTTGTTTACAGTATGCAATCTTTCCCTTGTATTAACAGTTTGTTGCAATGTATCACTCTGGAATTCAAACTATTAAGGTCAGAGGATTCTCCAGACTTGATACAATTGTAAGAAAACTTCAGCTGCAAGAAGTAATATTGTGCCAGTCCTAGTGCCCACACAGGTCAGCAACCTGCTTGCCCCACTGCTCTACGGTTTTTCTTCTATACCCCCCAGTCTTCCTTCCCTGTGTCCTCTGTCTCATGGTGTGCACTGACTCTGGCTTCTTTAAAGGGGTTGTCCCGCGCCGAAACGGTTTTGTTTTTTTTCAACAGCCCCCCCATTCGGCGCGAGACAAACCCGATGCAGGGACCTAAAAAAAAATCCGCACAGCGCTTACCTGAATCCCCGCGCTCCGGTGACTTCTTACTTACCTGGTGAAGATGGCCGCCGGGATCTTCTCCCTCGGTGGACCGCAGGGCTTCTGTGCGGTCCATTGCCGATTCCAGCCTCCTGATTGGCTGGAATCGGCACGTGACGGGGCGGAGCTACACGGAGCCGCTCTCCGGCACGAGCGGCCCCATTGAGAAAAGAAGAAGACCGGACTGCGCAAGCGCGTCTAATCCGGCGATTAGACGCTGAAAATTAGACGGCACCATGGAGACGAGGACGCTAGCAACAGAGCAGGTAAGTGAATAACTTCTGTATGGCTCATAATTAATGCACAATGTACATTACAAAGTGCATTAATATGGCCATACAGAAGTGTATAGACCCACTTGCTTTCGCGGGACAACCCCTTTAAGGATCAGCTTGTGCACATCATAGGTTTTTCGGGGACAATAAGGCCCCTTTGGTACCCAGTAGCTGCAAAGACAAGTTTCTGATCCATACTCTTTGGCCTTGGCTTGTCATCTGACCTCGTCTACTACCCTGACCTTAGCCCACCTGAACATGATTTCCATCTGCTGCCTTGGTACCATGACTCGAAGCCTTTGGTCCATACAGGAGTCAGTCATTACTAATGGAGACTATATGGGGCAGTGAAAAAAAACAGGTTCCCACTCCTAGGAAAGTAATATACCGTATGTTCTAACCAGGAAATATAAGCGCTACCCCTGCAGTGACATAACACCAACATGGCTGATCATGGGCAGTATGCTCCAGATGTATTGTGCTCCCCTATATACAAGACATGTAGAAAGTCCCACTAAGGGCCTTAGATATTAGGGGGCCCCTTTAGTATTCAGCATACATAAATTGCATTGAGCAGGGGATTTCTAGAACTGTCAGCAGATGATGTGTTTGCTGTCATCAATGACTATTTCCTTGCTGCGAGCCCTGTGATGAGGTGATACTATATTATGTAATGGGGTGCAGGCTGGGAAACGTGTGGAGCTGCGTGTGATTAACATGTTCGGCCTTGTTTATAAACACTACATGAATGTACTGTGGAGGACAGCTCTAGATGCGTCACTGAGCCGCAAGCCCCCGCACTTCACATCCTTGAATAGCACGATGGCTGGATGTAAACACCCGCTATGGATGTGCCGGAGCCTTGATGTTGTACAATAGATGCTGGAAGTGCACTTAATAGGACTTATTATATAATTATTGGATTCATAGTAAAAGGCTACAGTTGTAGTAATCTAATCTAATCTATCTATCTATCTATCTATCTATCTATCTATCTATCTATCTATCTATCTATCTTTCTATCTCCTATCTATCTATCTCCTATCTATCTATCTATCTATCTATCTATCTATCTATCTCATATCTATCTATCTATCTATCTATCTATCTATCTATCTATCTATCTATCTCATATCTATCTATCTATCTCATATCTATCTATCTATCTATCTATCTCATATCTATCTATCTATCTATCCATCTATCCATCTATCTATCTCACATCTATGTCTATCTATCTATCTCATATCTATCTATCTATCTCTCTATCTATCTATCTCATATCTATCTATCTATCTCATATCTATCTATCTATCTATCACCAGTTGCCTACCGTCCAGAATAGTCAATTATGATGCCCGTGTCTTGGTGCTACCCCTCTTCCCCCAAATGTTAAACCCTCCCAGTTCAAGACCCTTGATGTGCTCATCATGTGTTGTAGCAAGGTTTTTTTTTAGATCAAAGCCCTTTTACACTAAGCCACACCCTTTACATCCCCCTTGTATCCTCTTACAGTAATAGTGCTCCTTAGTGACAGTGATCTCTTCACAGTAATAGTATATCTCTAAATAATAGATACCAGCTCTACACAGTGATATTGATTGCAGTGCAGTTACTTCCAATGATCACAGGTGGCGCTGTCTCTAATTGGTGTAATTTTCTCTCTCTTTTCTTCTCTATCCAGGCCCAGACCGTCATGATGACTTTTCCTGACCATAATTTGTCTCGGCAGAATTTAACACTGAACTCTTTGTCTCATTGTTTTCCAATCACTCACCTTGCGTTTTCCACACCTCTATGCAACCCATAATGCCCCAAATAGTAGTTAGGCCCCACATTGTAAATGTTGCTTTTAGTGTACTCCCAACAGTAAAAGTGCCCCCCTTCCTTTGTCTGTCAATAATAATCCCTCTTTTCTTTGCCCCCAAGAGTAATAATGCTGCCTTTTCTGCCCCCCAGTATTTTTATCGATATGTTCATTTTTTCTTCTGTATCACTCCATTACTTGTAGTATGTAAACTTGTTGGAGCAGGACCCTCACCCCTATTGTTTCCATCAACTGATTACTATGTAACCGTTGTCTTGTTTTTTTTTTCTCCTGTCTTGTAATATGTTGGTGCTATATAAATAAAGATTACTATTATCCCTTACCTAACAGTTACATATTTGTTGGGGTGACATCTACACACCACACTAAAATTACCCCAGTCGTCTTCCTCCAATGCTAAATTTAATGAAACACCTAGTGCCACATTTATCCCTAGGCACTGGGAGACAAGTGCCAAGGGGGTAGCTTTAAGGAGGCAGTGCCAGAGCAGATAATTCAAATACATTTTTGTTTTCTTTTTTTAACCTTCTCCCTGCCAGACTGCCTAGCAATGCTACTAGCGGAATGGGTGTGTGTTTGTATGTGTGCGTAGTCATGACCGCACTGTCCTGGTACCTTAATGTTCTAATGTCTACTTTTATGACCCGCACGGCGCTGCTGCAGGGATATATGGACGGCAGTGTGGGCACCCTGATTCCTCCTCAGCTGACCTCTCCTCCTTGATACTCAGAGGTGCGCGGGAGTAGAGGAGATGGGAGGAGGAATCTGGGTGCACACACTGCGTCTCTACATCCCCACCGCAGCTCCATGATGGTCATCGAAGTGCCAATTAGAACTTCAGGGTAGCAGGACGATGCGCTTGTCAGTGAGGCTGCGAGCATTCCCGGCTCCCCTGGTAGATTTGCTAGTATATTCAGGGAGAAGGGAGGGGGTAAAAAAAGGAAAAAGAAAATTCGCCAAAAGTCTAAAAAAACAAAGGTGCCAGCATTACTTGGGGAGGGGGTCAGGCTAGGTACATACAGGGACCACCTCTAGGGAACATTCACAGAGCGTTATTTAATACATATCTGATTTGGTTTAGGGGTTCTGTAACAGCTGTAGAAAACAGCGCTGTGATGGGACCCCCAAACAGAACACAACAGAGTCATTCATTTGTATTGTAAAACGGACACCACCACTAGTTGGAGAGGGGGGCAGGAGCATGGAGGGACCACCCTTACTTGGGGAGGAGGGCAGGAGCACAGAAGGACCACTGTTACTTGGGGAGGGCGGAGGAGCACAGAGGGACCACCATTACTTGGTGAGGGGGGCAGAAGCACAGAAGGACCGCCGTTACTTGGGGAATAGGGCAGGAGCACAGAGGGACCAGCATTACTTGGGGAGGGGGGCAGGAGCACAGAGGGGCCACCACTACTAGGGGAGGGGGGCAGAAGCATGGAGGGACCATTGTTACTTGGAAAGGGGGGCGGGAGCACAGAGGGACCACCATTACTTGGGGAGGGGGCAAGAACACAGAGGGACCAGCATTACTTGGGGAGGGGGGCAGGAGCACAGAGGGATCACCATTACTTGGGGAGGGGGGCAGGAGCTCAGAGGGACTACTGTTACTTAGGGAGGGGGGCAGGAGCACAGAGGGACTACTGTTACTTAGGGAGGGGGGCAGGAGCACAGAGGGATCACCATTACTTGGGGAGGGGGGCAGGAGCACAGAGGGACTACTGTTACTTAGGGATGGGGGCAGGAGCACAGAGGGACCACTGTTACTTGAGGAGGGGGGCAGGAGCACAGAGGGACTATTGTTACTTAGGGAGGGGGGCAGGAGCACAGAGGGACCACTGTTACTTGAGGAGGGGGGCAGGAGAATGGAGGGACTACGTTTACTTGGTAGAAGCATCGAAGGACCATCGCACAGAGGACAACTATTAGGCTCTGTTCACACTAGTGTTAGGGCTTTCCGTCACTCTGTTCCATTTATGGAGCTTAGAAATGGAAATAAAACGTAAATAAACATTCCCGTTTTTCCACCACTGATTTCAGTGGATTAATATTTGTTTCCGTTGAGTAACGGTTTCATTTTTTTAATCGAACAAGTAGCGCTGCTTTTTTTAGTCCCCGTATAAGGATGCTATCCAGTCCTAGAATGGCGCTATTAGTTAATCACGATATGGCAGTGTTAGCAGTCAGGGTATGGCGGTGCTATTAAGTCCCAACCTTTAATGGGGCGTATTCAGACTTAGTGCCTAGGGCAGCGCGGGCTGTAAATACGACCCTGGAAACACCATTCTTGATATCAAAATTACTCTATGCCAAATCTGCAGCTCTCAGCGCGCCCTTCACCCCGGAGTCCCACAGATCAAGGACTCCTCTGTTCTATGGAAAGCCACAGAGATTCTAAACCTGCAGCAGGAAAAAGGGAAAGAGTTAAAAATTCTTTTAGTCTTTGTCATAAAAATGGACTTGCAGATTTGCGGCCCAATATCCTGTGAGTGAGAGGCGCGCGGCGCGGTCGGCATATTTAAGGAGTGCGCAATGCAATATTATATTTGGAAGAGGAGGAAATAAACAGGACAAGCAGCGAGCTGTGTCACCTCCATGAATTCCAGATACGGAGCAGATATTAAAGAAGCTTCTGTGGAATCATTGTATTTCTATTCTGTGCTAGTGGAAACATGGCAGCCGTGTCCCAGAGCCGTGCCTTCTATAAATCGCAGGAGGATATTGCGCCCCCTCCGCCGCCGCCTTATGTATAATGTACAGCTCCCTCACTGCCATACTACATTCTATGCATGAAGCTACTTTCAGATTGCAGTGCATTATGGGTCGGATTATAAACACAGAATTCCCAGGTTAGTGTCAGTTGACTTAAAGTTAATATCCATTTTATATCATCAATCTGCACTGATCGATTTCTTAATTTGCACTGAATGACCCCTTTTTTAGAACCCCCGAGCCTTTCACGATTGGCGCTTCCTTGTATGGAAATATCCCCGTGACCCCAGAGTGCGGCATAAAACCACGTGACACGTTTTCCGAGGATCAGTTTCAGTTCGAATTCGATGGGAAAATCCAGCAACTTGAGTGACTTCCAACGAGGACCGGTCATCGTGCTAACTAGCCGGGGCTGGGATGTCACTGCCAACCGCCTTGGGTCTTTTCATGTAACAGTGTGGGGAGTAGACAGAGGATGTCAGAGGAACATCCAGTGAAAGAGGATCCTGTGGACATAAACAACTACTTGCTGAAAGGGGTCAGAGGAGGGTGTCAGGAATCGTTCTTATGAACAGGCGCAATGCAGTCAAGCGAATTGCAGCGGAATAAAACTCTGGTATCAGACAGACATGTCTGAATGCATAAGTCACCGTTCCGTAGCACAGATGGGCTATAACAGCAGACGACCAACTCCAGCGTCATTGTGACTAAGAGAAACAGGAAGGTGAGACTCCAGCAGGCAAAAGAGTGCTGATTACTGAGCAGCAGAAAAACACAGCTGGGTCAATTGGATCCAGATTGCTGTTGCACCATGCTGATGGCAGGCTCAGATTTTGGTGCAAGCAGCATGAATCAAAGAGCCCCTCCTGTCAGCTGGTCACGCTCATAACAAAAATACAGCACCATAACCGAGCTCAGTACATAAATACCACACTATAAGCCTGCGAAATCTCGCGGTTTGGCCGCAGCGAAAAACCGCAAGATTTCCGCTGGGAGAAGGTTTTTGAAGTGGCCTGGCCGCTCACTCTTCTGCCGCGCCCGGTGCTACCATAGAAGAAAGCGCAGCCACAGCGGAGGAAGAAAAAGAATGAGCATGCTGCGTCCGGCTAATCCGCGCCGCAGTGTCGGCTTCTGCCGGCTTTGCCGCAGCGGATTTGCCGTCCCGTGTGGACGAGATTTCTGAGAGATCTCAGCCACATGGCTGCCTAAACCCGGGATTAGCGGCCGCAGGTGGATTTGCTGTGGTGAAATTCCGGACGGAATTTCCGCGGCAAATCCGCCCCGTGTGAACGAAGCCTAACCAAGCTCAGTACATAAATACAGCCCCAGAACTAAGTTCAGTACATAAGTACAGCCCCAGACGATGCTCAGTACATAAATACAGCCACAGATCCAAGCTCATAACATAAATACAGGACAAGAACCAAGCTCAGTACATAAATACCACACTATAACCAAGCTCAGTACATAAATACGGCCCCAGAACAAAGCTCAAAATATAAATAAAGCATAAATACAGGACAAGAACCAAGCTCAGTACATTAATAGAGCTCCAGAACCAAGCTCAGTACACACATACAGCCCCAGAACCAAGGTCAGTACATGAATAGAATCCCAGAACCAAGCTCAGTACATAAATAGAGTTCCAGAACCAACCCCATAACATAAATACAGGACGAAAACCAAGCTCAGTACACAAATACAGCCCCAGAACTAAGCTCCGTACACAAATACAGCCCCAGAACTAAGCTCAGTACATAAATAGAGCTCCAGAACCAAGCTCATAACATAAATACAGGACAAGAGCCAAACTCAGTACATAAATACAGCAACAGAGCCCAGCTTGTAACTTAAATACAGCACCTGAACCAAGCTCATAACACTTGAGATTACTTTTTAATAAGTATACCCCATCCTTACCGGAGTGAAATCAAAGAACCATGTACAAAACCTCGGATTTTGATGAAGATGAGCTTGCGTCTGGTTAGAGTGTCTTGTGATACAGATAAATGAGCTTCTCGCCATCATTATCCCCGGCGCCGATCAGTAATTAATGTTACGAGAGAGTTAAAAGGAGCATTGACTCTTAAATACTTCCCATCGACTCGGTACAGCAGATATCTTCAGTGACACGTGAGTGATGTATGCGCTCTGAATTCTCGCTGCTTCTGCCCCGACATCCTGCGCACCTAATCAATTACCATCTTTTCAGATGCGACAGATATGTCAGCGCCGGCTCACGGGTAGAAATAGCGAGCGAGAGGTTAGCGCTAATTAACTCTTGAAATCAGAGCACAGGAGAGCGGTTTCATCTCGCGTTCGGCGTACATTGTATCTCTGCGCGCTCTTTATTTTCTGCCGCCGCTCACTTTTATCTGCATCTCTATTAAGAAGAGGCCTGTTTATCAGGAGGTGTAATCTCCAATCGTTTTATTTCAATAGCAGCGGCGGCGGAACAGGATGTCCTCAGGATAGAGGGCTCATTGCAGGCATTGTCATGGCTTCGGCAGCAGTACTGGGGATACATAAAGCAGAGGGTGGGAATACTTCCGCAACCTATTCGATTCCTTTAATGCAATCTAAAAAAATAGACAATGAGGCCACGTGGTCATGTCTGCAGCTCCAGTGCAGATCTATGTTGTTACAGACTTAGGCCTCATGCCCACGGCCGGGTCGGATATCGCCTGCGAAATATTGCAGCAGAATCAGACCTGCCGCCCCCCAGAGACCCCATACTCTGCTGTCCGGATCCGCCACGAGTGTCTCGCCCGGCGAGCAAGCACAGTGCAGCGCATGACGCGCCAGCGCCAGGCTGTGACGCGGATTCCTGTGATACTTCTGCAGTGCCCACTGCATGGAATATCGCTGGACGGACGGCTTCCATTGACTGCAATGGAAACCGTCCGTGCGTTTTTCTGCACAGAATTGAACATGCTGCGACTCTCCCCCGTGAGCAGAAAATCGCAGTTGATTTCTGCTCCTTCAGGCATGAGAGAATCATTTAACATTGCATGTCTACGGACTGACTTTGCTGCGGAATTCGAGGTGGGTGTCTGGCCGTGATTTCCACAGCGATAATCCGGCCATGGGCATTGGACCGTAGGCCAAGCTCACAGGACCGTGTGTGCCAACTTGGGTGCACGCATGTAGCAAGTGCACAATAATATGCATACTTGCTGTGTGCCGCTGCAACATGCTGGTGCGAGTGGCCCAATACAAATCAATGGGCTAATGACATAATGTGTTGCGTTTCAGGAAAATTACGCATGCAATGACAGTGCACCTGTGTAAGACTATTGGTAAACCCTGTGTTGCTTGATCTTGCAGTCATGTGTATGAAATTTA
The DNA here is from genome assembly GCF_035609145.1 of Eleutherodactylus coqui. Classification (NCBI taxonomy): domain Eukaryota; kingdom Metazoa; phylum Chordata; class Amphibia; order Anura; family Eleutherodactylidae; genus Eleutherodactylus; species Eleutherodactylus coqui. Next base: position 19,401,518 of record NC_089849.1, on the reverse strand, counting down.
TTTATCTGCCCCCCTCCTCCTGTATTTTTGATTCACACACTCGGTAGCAAATTGTACATACCACCTTTAAGACACCCTACTCCTAGAACTTCAATTCCCCTTTTTCAAACAACCTTAGATGATGAAGAAAAACATAAGAAATGTAGCTTCTTTACATTATTGGCACTATACGCTTGATGGTCACAGGAACACACAGTGGCACAGCACGCTTGATAGTTGCTGAACAAATTCAATGTCAGAATGATTTTTGATTGGTCCTTGACCAGGGCCGGCATCAATGGACCTGTTGTGAGATCCTCCAACAGGTCCATCGATGCTGGGAAGTGCCGAAAGTGACTGACGTTTTTTGCCTGTCCAATCAATTGTGTTGATCTGGGTCACTCGTAGAGGACTCCCTGCCACAGCCTAAGCATTTTTGCAGGGTTGCAGCAGCCACTTGTTATAGATCTGCCCAATACCTCATTGGTCCTTGTGGTCCTAATGTTACTATCTCTTACAGACTGCCCTCTCTCTAGGCCACAACACCAATCTTATGGCTACACAGCTCAACTCTACCTCAGTCGCTTGTTTCACCCTCAACCCAACGATACATTTCTTGGTTACAGAACCAAAAGTGTTACAGCTAAGAAACAAGACAAAGAAAGACCAGAAGAAGAAATTCCAGTACTAAAATCCGGTAGTCCATCCCTCAGCCGATTCCAACAGACTTCTCACTCCTCCAGTATATGACTGTGTTATTAGCCATTTAATAAAAACTTTGTAACATTCGTTGAGTAGAAAGTTAGCCAATATCCCGTTTGGCCCAGCACTGACCCTACAGCTGAGAGCTCTAAAGCCATGCCACTTGGAGGGTGCGATGACACAGCCATGCTGCATTCTGGTTCCAATTACCCAAAAAGTGGATTCTGCATCAAAGCGGGAGAGAGACGACTCACCTGTGACAACTGAACCTGATAGAACGTTAATGGCTTCTGTGGTAAGTGAACCCTGTCAAAACCCTCATAGGCCTAACCCTACCCCAAGCAGAGCTACAACTTCAAGTGGTATATATAGTCAACACATAGCCCAAATATATCTCACTGCTGGGACCCCTGCCGACCTCAAGAATGGAGGTTCTGTGTTCCCTGTTCTCCTCACTGCAGGGTTACTGGTGAGGAGGAGACCGAATGGAGCGTTGGTTGCTCAAGCACACCAGTGCTCCATTCACTGTCGATAAGACTGCCGAGATACCCGAACTGCACCCGCTTAGCTATTTCCATCAGCCCCATTGAAATGAATGAAGAACTGACTGCACATGTTCTTGGCCGGTGCTCTATTTACAGGGACATCCCTGGGGGAGAAGAAGCGATCCCCGCAGTGAAAGGGGAGCAAGACAGAGGAGTCCCATTCTGGAGATCGGAGGGGGTTTCAGCAGAAAGACCGATCAACAAATTATCCCCTATTCTGTGGATATCCATTTCAATTTTGGTACAATCCTTTTAAGTGATTTTATGCATATGGTGGTTCTATGGCTCTATTAATTTTCTTGCACTACCAAACTTATTATTATTTTTTCATGTTTTTTGATACCATTTTTCTTTGAAATTTTTTTCAATTTTTCAAAATTTTGTTAAGGCAAGGGTATCAAACTCATTTTCACCACATCAGCCTTATTGCTGCATTCAAAGGGCCGATTCTAAAAGTAAGACTTTATAGTAATAGTGACCCCCATAGTGACCCCAGTAGTAATAAGTGACCCCCATAGTATTCCCAGTAGTAGTAGCGACCTCCATATTGGCCTGTGGTTGGGCAGCATCCCTACAAGCCTTCCACTCACCCAGCCTGCTGCTCTGATCCGCCGGCAGCAGCCACTACTGAGTCTGTGACCACTGACCTCTCCCTTCGGGGTCTGCGCTGCGTACAGGACGGCACACATAGACATCGGGAGGGAGAGGTCAGCGCTGCACTGCCGTTGCAGGATCGGAGCTGCAGGCTGGGTGAGTGGAATGCCTGTTAGGTTGCTGCAAAATGAGGTGGCAGGCAATCACTTAGCAGCAATGCCATGTCAGGGGTTGTGGGCAATCACATGATCACCGGGTACAATAGAGGAAACATCAGTGCCGCTTCCAGTATTAGAGGTCATTGAACACTATGTAACTAAGAAGCAGAAGTGGCTATAAACCATCGTGTGTTCTCTTCCGGGTTCTCTTAGTTGTCTCTGAACATACGATCTACTCCCACGAGATTCTAGGGCTCAAACCTTAAACCTGTATATTTACAATGTTGCGGGTTTAAAGCCCAGGACCAAGCGCCGTAAATTTTTGGTGCTTGATCCTTATTGAGTTTAAAGGACCCGTCCCAAAAACCGATTCCCTTTAGTGATAAATTCAAGTCTTATCCTTCAAACTTTATGACTTTCTTCATCTTTAAAAGATCCTCCTTAAATCAGTTTACAGCTTGCACATTTCCATTCCCTAAATCTCATTACGGCGTCACAGCCGCTCTTCGCTATTCATGTATGCAGGCCGCGATGTACCCATCCAGTTCACCTGAAGTCTTTATTTACTTTTAAAGTTCTCCCATATTCAGCACTCCAAATAACAATAGCGCCTGTCAGTCAGGCCCGGCATGAATGGTTGAGTCCTTGTAATGTAAGAGAACCCAACGCTGCCGTGTTAGGGGTCATCCAGGCTTTGTGTTCTGATCCGGCTTCTAATCATTCTCTGGTTTTGTCAGATACAATTCCCTTATCCCTAGGCTGCCAGGAGCTTGCATTTCTCGCTGCCCTTTGAGAAGTTTGACCTCCTTGGCCCCCCGAGTCTTGACTTTCTGATGCGTGCGGCGCTGTGGCATAATCCATTGATTATCATGATTTTAGCAGTAATAGATAAATGCTTTTCATTTCCTCCGCTTCATCTTTGCAGCCCGTAACGCTAACAACACGAAGGCCGAGTCTGGGGATTAAATTGCCCTATTTTTACAATATCTAATTCGCAGGAACATCATTTTCCTCAGCCGGTATAAATATAAGTACTTTGTGGACATAAGGCCTGAAATGCGTCGGTAATAGAAAGGTCATTTTTAATGTTTTAAACCTGTTAATGCGCAAATTGCTCCGTCCTATACAGATCATTAAAAGTCATTTGGCAAATGCAGCACTTACTATATGTTGTCTGCAAGTGAGCGGCGAACACGGACATTGTATGGCCCCGGCACAAGAAAAGCAGACGATCTACAGGGCCCTTGGGCATATAAAACAGGGAGATGGTAGAGTTTGGGCTCGGAGGTGACAGGTGAAGATGGCAGCAAGTCGTCCATACACTCATCACGGACCTTGGCCACTACCGAACTCCTCCATGTAACACAGAGCTCTTCCCCGCCAGTGAATTTAAACGTTACAATTTCGCACTATACCGAAGGGTCTGTTCTGGTGAGAACTCTTTATCTGGCGCCAGGTTGCCTGCTGCGCCATTACACAAGTGTTAGCATATAAATGTACGAAACACAATATCAGCTGAAGAAGTATTGCGCCTTAGATGCACAGTTCGTAGATTCTGCAAATTGCATGAGCTTTCACACTGGTGCCGAATTCCCACTAAGTAGAACAGTCTTGTATCACAGTCCCAGCTCTTCGCTCGTACCTGAGCCCATACTCCCAATCATGTGTGCATACCGGTATTTTATGAGGCTGGCCTTTCTTCCACGTGTTGGTGGGAGGCATACCCTCAACTGCACATGATGCTTGGTCCATACTTTTATTTGGTCAGCTCTCTAACTTTAGCCCCCAGTCTTCAGGGCTCTTTGGGTCTTCTTCTGCACCCGTAGTCTTCAGGGCCTTTTCCTGCATTGCTCCCCAGCTTGGAGACAGTGCTGCTTGTGCTGCTATAGGGAATCAGCGACCGCCACGTAACATGAAGGCCTCTGCTGGCTATAGCCGACTGTAATGGATGTTGAGCAGCACCCACTGCTGCTCCTTAGTCTGCCGCCTCTACTGCACTCTTTTGATGGCGCAGCAACAATTCCGTATATATCCAAGATTGGTGCCGTCAATCTCATGAGAGGGTAATCACGTTAGTGCCAGCACTACAAAAATTCACTAGGGCGAATTGACATTTGCACGGGCGCATATGTATTTTGTAATATGTTTGCATCACCTCCTTACACATCTGCCCATTTAATATGTCTGCCTTTGCTGCAAGAGATATGGAGTTTATGAAATACAGCACGCAATATGAAATAGTAATTGCAAAGTCTATGATGCTCTGAGGCTGAAAATCACTAAGCCAGTGTGTATTCCTCAGAATTAAGCACACTCGTCCATAACGTTCAGGGGCTCTTGGAAAAAGAGGAGGTCTCCCACACTCTTGAAGGAGTTGGCAAGTCTTCCAGGCGGTGTGCGTTTCCTAATAATCCCTCTTTGTGCTGCCCCCCTGTTATTTGCTGTCTGCGCTGTGCATGTTACATTAATAAGCTCCTTCCTCACACATTTCCTGGTCTGTTATATTGTGACGCCCGCTACGCCTCAGAGAGAGTTGGACTGAAGATGCACAAAGTGAAGGGTCAGATACTGCAGTATGATAGATATGGAAATGTGTCAGAGAAGGAGCACATTAATGTAACATTCACAGTGTGGGCAAAAGAATAACAACAGAGGGTGGTACAAAAGGGGGATTATTATTGTAGGAACCATAAAGAGGGCACTATGAATGTGGGGTCCACAAAGTGAGCAATACTACTGTAGGAATAAAAAGCAGGCATTATTATTGTAAGGGAGACAACATGAGCGCTATTACTGTAGGAGCCATAAAGTGGGCACTATTCCTGTAGGGCTACAAAAGAGGCCAGAATATGGGCACTGTTACTGTAGGAGCCATAAAGTGGGCAGTATTCCTGTAGGGCTACAAAAGAGGCCAGAATATGGGCACTGTTACTGTAGGAGCCATAAAGTGGGCACTATTCCTGTAGGGCTACAAAAGAGGCCACAATATGGGCACTGTTACTGTAGGAGCCATAGAGCAGGCACTATTACTGCAGGGGTGACAAAATTGGCACTATTACTGTAGAAGCCATAAATCTGGTACTGTATTTGGAGGGGCCACAAACTGGGCTTATTACTGTGGGGCAAAAAAAGGTTTTATTTATGTACAGGCTACACAATGGAAACTATTGCTCAAAGTGGGCTTATTACAGTGGGGCGGAAAGCAAGCACTATTATTTTATGGTGGACACAATGGGGTATGGGAGCTGTATGGGGCGCTACTATTTTTTGGGACGCAAAGGAGGCTCTAGTACTTTGTGGGGGCATTAGGTGTAGCATCAGGATGAATATTTTGTGTGCAGAGCTGAATCATAGCTGGAAGAAGTCGTCATAGTGGTCTGGCACGGATAGAGAAGAAATGGGAAAATGAACAATAAAAAACATTAAAAACTTTCCTATAGCTATATCAAAAGAGTACACCACTGAGAATGCAATCATTAAAAAAATTGACTGTCTTAAAGGTCCAAATATTGCATCTTTAAGGGAAGTCTGTCAGCTCATTTTACTAGTGTTAACCAATTGTATAGTCTTGTGTGGTAGTTGTTGCTGAAAAGAACGATACATTTCTTCTCTTGAATAGGAGATCCAAAAAGTAAATATGAAGATAGAAGCGCTTCCCCTGTTGTGTGCAGATGAAGTGAAAACCGTCCAATAGGCAGCTCACATCTTGCCCTGGTCTGGGGACTCTCCCACCCCCTGCATCTGAACACACCTCCTCCAGTCTTGATTGACACCTCCAGTGCTGACCGCGGGGGACGTCTTGACTATCAACCATCTGACACCTGCGTTGCACTGGAGGGTATGGCACCTGGGCAGTGACATACGCTGCCTGACGTTCCATACCTGCGCCGTGTCCCTCTGTGCAGCGCTGACACTAGAAAGTAGTCGCAATTTTAGGCTCCATTGGCTCTGTGATTTTTAATTTTAGATACAATGGGACAAACCATTTTTGGTTAATGTGAACACACCCTTAAAGGCTCCCCGGATCCTTTAACTAATTTGTAACAAGAATTCTTGTCTGTTCCTTCATGCTTAACAAACAGCGCAGAATGTATTTTCGACCTCAGCTTGTTTACAGCACACTCTGTCTCCATTAGTCCGGCTCTCCCATCCCCCTCCCTCCGTTGTCCTTACTCCTTATTCATACGGCACAATTACTCCTATTTTCTCTTCCATTCAACCACTTCAAATCAATCTGTCTTATTTATTTCCTTCCTTACAAACACAAGAACAAGGCTGCCTTATCTTTTAATGTACATAGACATGTTTCGCAGACAAATTAAAGCTTCACTTTTTGTTGGGTGTTTTATGTCGTCTTTTTTATATTTTTTTATCTCCCAAATAGAATTACATACAATGCGTCATAAATAATTGCAATTTTACATTCGGAGCAGCGCGAGGGGAAGACGCAAGCGTCGAAAAGTCTGCAGATAATTGTTAAAATGCAAATAAGATTGAAATGCAAATTAACGGTAGGTCGTTCCTCACTTTATGGCTGGAAATAGAACGCCGTAAAGTCATACTGGTCTTGGACAGTACATAAAGTTATTGCACAGATTTATTGGCCTCGGCACTTTCAATACTGACTTAGAAGGTTCCAGGATGTCTTATGGATTCTGTATTCTGCTGTTTTTTCGTAAATCAACAAAAGACGCGGTGAGATATAAAAGGGCTGTGAATAATTTATCAAAGATTTCTGCCTGATGGAAAAAAGTTGCATCGTTCTAAAAATAATAGGAAAAAACATTCACCCGGTTGGATTTCCGATGCAGAATATTCCATCATAGAGAAGCTGATGCTACATTTGGATATTTTGCCCCCAATACACAGTATTGAGATGTTGGTTATTCTCTCCAATTTACACCCCGCTCTTCCTCTATTGTAACTAGTGCAAAATGGTTGGTACTGATTTCACTGCATAAGTTGGCAGGTAATTTTTAGAGATGAGCGAGCATACTCACTAAGGACAATTACTCGATCGAGCATTGTCCTTAGCGAGTATCTCCCCGCTTGGCAGAGAAGGTTCGGCTGCCGAGGCGGGTGACAGGTGATTTGCGGCATTCAGCAGGTGGGAGCGGGGAAGGGGGGGGGGGGGGGGAGGGAGAGAGAGATCTCCCCTCCGTTCCTTCCTGCTGTCCCCCCCGCAGCTCCCCGCCGCTGCCGGCAGCTGAATCTTTGCTCCCGAGCGGGCAGGTACTTGCTAAGGGCAATGCTCGATCGAGCAATTGACCTTAGTGAGTAAACTCGCTCACCTCTAGTAATTTTCTAGCCACATAACGGTCTTGCATAATAATAAATGTAATCTATTCAATTAAAATTGGAGAGCCAGATGAAAATTTGGACACATCTACGAAGAGAAGGTTTTCTTTACTTTTTGCAGTTTAACAATCATCAAAAGTATACTGATGAGAAAAGCTAAGTACACCCTCTTTGAAATCTATGGTTTTATGTAGCAGGACATAATGAAGAACATCTGGTTCTTAGAAGGTCTTAAAATGAGGTAAATACAACCTCAGATGAACAACAACACATGCAAATTACTTTGTGTTATTGTTTATTTATCAAAAGCTAGGCCAAAATGCAGAAGCAGGGTGTGAAAAAAGGAAAGCCATGAATCAATATCTTGTAGTACTCATTTTCTGTATGACTTTGTCTCTTACATGATTCTGCAGGAATATTGGCCCACTTTTCTTTACAACGTTTAGTCAGTTCATTGAAGTTTGTGGGCATTTGCTTATGCACAGCTTTCTAAAGGTACCACCACAGCATTTCAGTTGGGCTGAGGTACGGACCCTGATGGAGCCATTGCAGCACCTTCTTTTCTTTTTCCAACATTCTGATTGCTGTTGCATGACCCAGTTTTGGCCAAGGTTTAACATTTGGATAGTTGGCCTCATATTTGATTCTAGAATACTTTGGTATACAGAGGAGTTCATGGTTGACTCAATAACTGCATGGTGCTGTTGGAGTAATCCCTTATTTTAGTGGATACTCAAGGGGTATTGAAGCCTCATCAACCAAGCATGCCTGATTGTTGGATTGGTGCACCAGAGAAGAACACAACGTGGAGCTATGAACTCTTGTTACAGAGCTCTTCTGTGTTGAAGTAGCTCATACTCAAGAGTTTTATAGTAAAGGCAGGAAAACTCGTAACACAGAATATAACTATAGTATGGCAAATCACTCAACAACAAAAGGGCGCTGGCTTGGTATGTTAGCCAACCCAGCTGGACGTGCCGACCAGTCATATACTATATTGATAAGAGTAAGGAATGCGGACACAATGAATAAATATGGTCTCCAGGAATTGCTCAATCCCCCACTATCGAACCAGTTCAATCAAGTGTGTACTGCTTTTACGAGCTTTAGACTCAACTGTAATGACCTTTAAATAACAAGTGTAACACAGGTCATATTAATACTTCCCCAGTGCCTAGGTTGTGTGACTGCAAAACAAGGCCAAACATCACCGCTCCACGTGGGTATGTCCCAACCATGAGGTGACCAGAGCCTGTGGTCTTCAGGACCTCAGAGGCGTGGCAATGCCACCTGGCCATTAATTGAGGCTGGTATTTATCTATTCATTTACATAGCTCTGATCCGATGGCAGTCTCCACTGCAGAAATCAGACTGTGACCCTTGACCTCTTCCCCCAGCATCCACGTTCCTGCACGGAGATGCCAGTTTGCATGCAGCACAGATGCAATTGCAGACGACAGGAGTCACAGTGTCATTCCTGCAGCAGCCGCGGCCGCTGGACCTGCAGACCGAGTGAGTTAGATGCTTGACGTTGTCTGGTTGCTGCCTAGCTGGAGGTCCACTAAGGGCGACACTATTAAAACTGGAGCCACTATGGGGGTCATTATTACTACTGGGGCCACTAAGTGGGACACTATTATTCTGTTACTTCAGGCAAGTCTCAATGGTTCAAATATGTGTTGGGTATCTTGTGTATTGCTGCTTTTAGTGCTTGTAAAATTAGTGTTATTTTTTTGCAAATGGGGGGCATTTCAAACTTTGCCTCAGGCAGCACAAAGGCTTGAGGCACCGCCGTGTGCTTGACAGTTGGTATGAGGTATTGGTGCTGATACCGTAGTGACACAGAAGTCTCACTACATAATTGCATCGATAGTTCTGGGAAATTGCATAAATGTGACTTTAAATGTTTTTCTAATGTTTTGAAAATGCTAGATATTGAGAGTTGCCTAACGTAAAGTTTAATCTAGATAAGCATAGAACAACATAATAACGCAGCCCAGTGACTCAATTCCGTTCACAGTCAATCAGCACTAAGCTAATGAGAAGAGTAAAAGTTATATAAGATGTTGTACTATTCCAGAAGTTTCAGAGAGTAGAGATTGAAGAAGAGAACAGAAAGTGGAGTAGTGTAAGGTGTCATCTAGACAGCTGGTTTAAAGGACAGATCCTCACAATTCCTAACAGCCATTTCTGTATCAGAATTCTGAAGGAGAAAATGTGCCTAGTACAGGCTGAAGATTGTCCGGGGCCGTAGTGAAAAACCGACATCAGCAGTATGGAACAAACAGGCAGCAGCACTTCCAGCCACTACCTTCAGGATAAGACTTTGGAAACTGAACTGTAAAGGACTTTAGAGATGAGCGAATATACTCGTTTCGAGTAATTACTCGATCGAGCACTGCGATTTCCGAGTACTTCCGTACTCGGATGAAAAGATTCGGGGGGCGCCGGGGGGTGGGGGGAGGTGTGGCGGAGTGGGGGGTAGCAGCGGGGAACAGGGGGGAGCCCTCTCTCTCTCCCTCTCCCCCCCACTCCCCGATGCAACCCCCCACTCACCCATGGCGCCCCCCGAATCTTTTCGCCCGAGTACGGAAGTACTCGAAAATCGCGGTGTTCAGGCGAAAAAGGGGCGTGGCCGAGTGGGTTCGCTCATCCCTAGACTTGAACCATCATCAACTGAATGCTGAATAAACATGTACTGTTACCATTTCTGTCTCCCTGGACTCTCTTCCACTGGGGTTATCATGCTACACAATGTTACCACACCAGCGAGCACAGACCAGCCTTTACTATCAGCCCCTAATCTTTTATTGTAGTGTAGCCAGGTGGGAGAGGGACATATACCATAACAACCACTGTGAATATCATCTTCCCACTCTGGCATGCTACAATATGTTGTTATTGGTTTTCACCAAAAGTGGCGCTGGGCATTGTGGTCACACATCTCCACTTTGGTGTCGTCTGTGAAAATGTCATTAGTTCAAAAGTCTTGTGGTTTATTAAGGTGCAACGCTGCAAACTTTAGTTATGCTGCCATGTTTGTTTTCTCCTGGCAACCCATCCATAGAAGCCATACTAGTTCAGTATCTTGTTAACTGAGGCCTTTAGAGTCTGAGATGCAGTTCTTAGGGTTTTTGCAATTTCTCTGGGAAGACTGTCAATTGTCTTAAATGTTTTCAACTTGTGAATAATCTTTCTCTCTGTGGAATAAAGGACTCAAAATTGTTTGAAAATGGCTTGATAACCCTTCCCAGATTGATGGGCAGCAGTAATTGCTTATCTAAGATTGCTGCTGATGTATTTTCTCCTTGACATTGTGTTAACACATACCTGAATGCTCCAAACCAGCAAACTGCCCAAACATCTGTTTTTAAAGAGGTGGTCACTTGCTGATGATCAATTAATCAAGGGCATTTGATTAGCAGCACTTTCGTTCCTATGGAAGTAGTAAAGGTGTACAGAATTTTTCACACTTGGCTCCCGCATTTTGGCCTAGTTTTCGTTTAATATATAATAACACAGTGTAATTTGTCATGTGTTGTGTTTGTGTTGTGTTTACGTAATTTTAAGACCTTCTAAAGACCAGATGTTTTTATTATGTTGCGATACGTAAAACCATAGATTTCAAACAGGGCGTCCTTAGTTTTCCATGACTGTATGTAATCAATGGCATTCAGCAGTGGTTAGTGAGCAGGAAGATGGCTTCCAGAGATGATTTTCCAACTGTCTTGAAGGAGTTACTGTTACAGTTATCACTGGAGAAGTGAATCCTTAATCACAATTAATTTTATGCTGGCGAAATTGAGATGAGAAATCTAAGGAACTTTCTTGTCCTTTACCCCAGAACCCTGGCAAATAGATATGGTCTTTTCCGATGAGATTCCCAAGTTGACATCCTCAGAGTAATCGTCAGTTAGTGGAAGGAATGTCTGGAGAGGTGTAGAGTCAGAGTTAAAGGGTTTGGCCACATTTTTGCAAAAATTCTACAGTGGCATAAATGATTGTACCCCAGCAATGTGCTATGAAAGTTGTAACTGCATGAACAGTAACTGGGATGAGGATGCTGTTCACGCTGGCCGTTGCCAGTTATGTCACTCCCCAACCGTCTACACACAATGAAATAGGGGGTTTGATGGAAAAGGGCTGGTCTTTGCTCCCTGGTATGCTGATATGGTGCAGTGCAAGGTCCCCCTACAGGAAAAGAAGAGTCCAGAGAGTCAGGATGAGGATAACCAGTGTAACATACTTTTATTTGATTAAAGGGGTTGGCCCGCGCTGAAACGTTTTTTTTTTTTTTTCAATAGCCCCCCCGTTCGGCGCGAGACAAACCCGATGCATGTGTTGAAAAAAAAAAACGGATAGTACTTACCCGAATCCCCACGCTCCGGTGACTTCTTACTTACCTTGCGAAGATGGCCGCCGGGATCTTCACCCTCGGTGGACCGCAGGTCTTCTGTGCGGTCCATTGCCGATTCCAGCCTCCTGATTGGCTGGAATCGGCACACGTGACGGGGCAGAGCTACGAGGAGCAGCTCTCCAGCACGAGTAGCCCCTTCAACACGGAGAAGACCGGACTGCGCAAGCGCGTCTAATCGGACGATTAGACACTGAAAATTAGACGGCACCATGGAGACGGGGACGCTAGCAACGGAGCAGGTAAGTGAATAACTTCTGTATGGCTCATTATTAATGCACAATGTACATTACAAAGTGCATTAATATGGCCATACAGAAGTGTATACCCCAACTTTGTTTCGCGGGACAACCCCTTTAAGAATCACATGGCTCAACATCCAATTGAAAACTTTGTAACCCAGTTTCAGAGTCCAGTCCTGAGTATGGTGGTTTAAGCAAGTGCTACCCTTTCTGTTCCATACTGCTAATTTGGGTTTCACACCAAGGTCCTAGAGTCTGCAGCTTTCCCAATACATCACTTCTGCAGATCCAAAAATGGCTGTGGGCTCCTGTTCCTTAAACTAGATTACTAATTTAGGTAACACTCTACTTGTTCTTCTGCACTTCCTAGAAGGTTCTAAGAACTTTATAACCTCTGCTCCTCCTACTGTTTATTGCTGATTGGTTGCTATGGCCTTTCTATCTACCTCTTTGTTATATTCTCCACAATCCACCATCTTCAGGGCTAAACATCAATACAAATATATAACACATTTAAAGACATATACACAGAGTTCCTGAAATGTCAATATCATTATACTGACAGCTCTGGTTCATTATACCTGCACCCAGCAGACTATATAGGCACATGGTTGCCTCTATGGTGCCACAGGTGCATGCAGCGGCGTCTTTGACAGTGTATGGCAGGGGAACGCTGAGGAAACGGTAAGTATGAGACTCATGACTCCGGAATCAATGTTTTAGCTCTTATACGCCCATGAGTTAAGTTTATGGGGCTCATAGGAGCTGACAGACTCCCTTTAAGATTTGTAACATGTAGCTGATGGTGAACCCTTGAAAATGAAAACCCTTAGTAGCGATGGTGTCTATAGAAAGAACTATATATCAGAAAATCATGGTGGCTATGCAATAGGGAAGATGAAGACTTCTACATAGCCGGCATCGTCATACACTCCAGGATATACTCAAAGATAGAAAGTGTAATTTTATCTCTATAAATAATTACTAGTCTACCGGTCAGCGAGGGGCAGGAAGGAAGATCTGGGGAAAGGGAGTAAAGAAGATGGCAAAGGGAAGATAGTATATTGGTAAAAGAAGACCTAAATATTTGATACTGCATGAGACGTAGGCTCATCGATAATAAATGGTGGAAAACACGTGCTATACAGTCAGGGGTGGGGGTTGTGTAGGGAATCATGGAGCTTGTCAATATCTACATCACTGTGTCTTATAGCTTTCCTACAAAGCAACTGTATTATTTATGTACCTGCTGATCATATTTGGAAGAGCGTTACTTACATAGACCTTAGATCAATACAAAGGTGATTTGGCAGGAAGAGTAGTAGGAGTGAGAAAAACTACCCTAACTCTAAAACTATCCAGGCACATGTAAAAGTTGGCCAAACTGATTGGCTAATAATTTTGTATGGGGGCTTTAAGAGACAGATGGATTGGGCATGTTGGATTTGATCATCAGTCTCTCGCTGTTGAAATAAACATGCAATTTTAGGAGAACTGAATGCGCAAGTTTGTGTTGGAGTTAAGAAAAACAGCTTTCATCAGTTATATGACGTGCCTGATGAGTGGTGTTGAGGAAACTGAACCAAGAGAACTCAGTTTTGGATCAAACATTGCCAAACGTTTGGTTCGGCATGAACCTGAACCAAGCTCATAACAAAAAAATTTCCGAAACAGGGTTCTATGGATTCGGTTTGCTCAACTATGAACACCAGTGTATAACACTGTCTAAAAACCATAAAAGCCTTTGTAATGCTCTTAGACAGTGTTGTAAGTTGGTTTTAGGGGTTTTGATGAACTTCTAGTTCAGTTCGAACTAATTCTGATTGACCCGAACAATTTGCAAAGTTTAGCAAACCAGCCAAACCAAACTTTTCAAAAGTTTGTTCTTCACAGATGATCAAAATAACCCAAAAAGTAGGATTTGCTCAAAGCAACTACTGGGTTGCTTGGATAGAGTGACAGTGAAATTCAGTTGGTTGCCAGGAGTAACATTGTTATTTTCACTTCCACTGTTGTTTTCCATTAATGACTGTCAAGGTGTTGCACCTTCTAAACCTTAACTTGGGAATGTGTAAACTGAAAGACTGTTAGATGAGTCATTAAAGGGAATTTTGAGTTGTGTATTGGCTCAACATATATCATTGTATGGACTGAGAAATATCTCAAAATGTTCAGTATAGACAACCATTGGCAAAATTGGACATTGGCTACAATGGAAGAAATCCCAGTAAAGCGGTCAAGTCATGAAGTTGGCCACCAGTGGATGAGCAGTCAGCTCAGGACCCAAAACTCAGGGGGCCTTTGGTTCAGAACCCAACTGGCCCATAGACAGCCCCTCTTAGAAACTAATTTTAAAGAACCCCTATTAGAAAACATTTTTAAAGGTAGTCTCCAGGTAATTTTCGAAATTGCTCTGCTGCTACCTAAAGTCTGGCTTTGGCGAGTCTAACACTATTGATAGATCATTTGGCCTGTTAATTCTGCAGCTTGATTGCTAAGTGCACTTGTTATGAGCTACGCAGTCATCAACATGAAAGGGGTTTTCAAGGACTAATCTATTGATGACCTATTCTCCAGATAGTTCATCAGTAGATGATCAGCAGGGTGCACTGCTGTAAATATAATGTCCTTTGGGTAAGTTATCCAGTTTGGACCACTGTGGTTCATATTTCACATCTTTTGAGGTATTATGTACTGTAGAGACAGACTAAACGACTACTGAAGGACCCTTGGAGAGCAGGTGAGCCCAGCCCTGGCTGTACCATCATTTATTGCTTCTACATGTTGGAATCTAGCAAAAAGTTGGTTGGAATCGGCCCAAGGTTTTGCAAAGGGCTTGAAGGAAAAAAACCCATCATCCACTTCTGCCCTGGGTGTGAAAACTCAGCACCATAAAGGCAGACCCATGTTAAACTTTCTCTTCTTTGGATAGCACTAGTGGGAGCCCGTTTAAATGGGAGTGCAAGATGGTTTCTGGTCATTTCTGATGTATAACTTGAAGCTTCTTGGCCCTTCAATACAAAATTTGTAACAGCCCCCTCTACCTACCATGTATTATTTGTGATATTGGTGTGGCTAGTAAGTCTTTTGGTCAGTGCCTGGTTGCAACTATTATCTCTAGACCCTGATGGCTACACCACTATGCATACCATAGAGCCTCTGGTAATTAATAGACATCTAATGCCACACATTCTTTATAATGGGAGACTTCAGGTCTGAGGGCTGAGATGTACTGGGCACAGTTCTCAGTTTAAGCATGTTGTCTATACTAGTCAATGGCTTATACCCAGTGTGAACGCACTGCTGCTTTATAAGTATTTTAAAGTGTTAAATTTCATTACTAAGACGGCTTGATGCCCTATAAATCACAACATTACATCATATATGAAGCGCTAGTTTAAAATTCAAAGAATAATAGTGTCATCAAGCATCTCTGACTGGAACATTAGAGGGAACGGGGATACCAGAGAAATATTGACATGTTTCTTCATATCCTGCATTATTAGGGTATAAATAATAGTCAGGGCGGAATGCTTTACATTGCAGCAATACTGTAGCTTTTTCATAGAATAGCAACCTAATATAAGAGGTTATTTAGTAGCATGTCTTAACCTTTCTTTTAGACATTTAACTTGTAGCTAAGCAGGGGTGGGACAAGCTGTCTTAATTCTCAAGGTAGGGGTATTAGAATTCCCCCCTACTCCTATATTTGGACCCTCATGATCAGCACGGAAGGTGTCGGATGTATAATGATACCCTTGTTCTTCTCACGCCCTTCTCCACAATCCTTAACCCTTTGCAATCCAACTTGTATCCTGGTTTTCCTAGGGGGGCTTACTCTTTTTCTGCTATTATACAACGGCGCTATCTGCTGGCTAAAGCCAGTACTGCATGAGGTGACTCGTTGGATAGGCTCGTACAGCAGAGAGGCTGTCAATATACAGTAAGAGAACCCCGATGGACATCTTCCAACATCGGAGCTGTACAGCCTTAAATCATAATGTCTTCAGAGGTCAGACAGTGGATTGGAAAGGGTTAAAGTCTATAGTTAGAACATGAGCTCTGGATTTCTGTCCATTTCAACCCTTAGAAAGCAGTGATTGGTTACAAGGGGTGCATGTTGGACAGTGAAAATCTATTTCTGTGTGATAGGCAACATTTTTTCACCAATGCAAGCTTTCATCACAGCCTAATAAAAAAATTATTTGGATGTGTTTCACTCTGAAGTCTAAAAATTTAGGAGCCGAATGTTATTTTTGGTCCCATTTTACAACCAGTTTAGTTGCCATTTGGAGCCATTAATTGTTTTATCAGGCATAGCATCAAACTGGTTGCACAATAAAATTTAAAGGCAGTACACTGATTTTTTTAAGTCCCTTTCCGCATGTCGTTGTAGGCGGGTTGTAAGTGTGCCAAGTGCACTGCTTCTTCTCTGCAGGCAGTAATTGCCAAGCAGAGTGCCGCCATATCCTGGTGTGACGTGAGAACTCAACAAGGGTGCCAGGTAGAGAAAGGTTTTTCTTTTACATAATTCTTCGCAGGTCTGACCCAAGGACATTTTTTTCCCTGGTGTGCTGTGAGCATAAAAAAGCTGCATGGGAATATTAAACATGATCCTACGGTACGTAAGGGTCTTTAAAATGGCCCAATAAACTGACAAGATCATTTATAGGAATATTCATGTGCCCGATCATTGGGTCATGTGAAAGTGCTGCCGATCACCCAACGAATGAATAAATGGTCATTTATTGAGTGTTTGTATCTTCCATGTGGGCCATCAACGTCAGCAGAGAGGACATATGCATGTAAACAGGGAATGTCCATCCAGCAGCGAGGTAACAGTATGGGGGATGAACGATTGCATGAACAGTCAGTTGTCCCTCATATTTTCTGAATCAGCCTATGTAAAGGCCAGACAAACGAGTGACAATCTTGTTGATTGCTGCTCGTTGCATGGCTGTTTCCAGCCACATAAAAGGATCCTTAGTTTGGACCTCTTCTAAAGACCCTAAGGCGGTTGTCCCATTTACTGCAGGATCCAGTGCAGTTTGACATATTTGCCCCTGTATGGCACTGTACAAAACTGCACAACAATTGGATCTGATAGGTGCCTTAAGAGCAAAAAGTAGCTCCGAGGAGTTGCTCTTCCCCTGGAGGACCGAACAAGCCATTGCTGTCAATGGGAACTATGTAATGCCTAATTTCTCCTGCGGAGGTGCTGTAGGGGGGCTGAATATTTACAGACAGGTTACTCTACAGATAACAGCTGATTCCTAGCACCTTTTCATTAGAGGGCACTTCTAACAAAAAAAAAAGACTCAGGAGAGAGAACGCTGCAATCCTAAAGGGTATAACAACTCTCCTGGACATAATGCTTATATTTTGTTACACTGCTCTCCACTGACTCTTCCCTGTTCATCTTCTTCTCCTTCCCAGTCTTCAGTAGCTACTGTATGTAGAATAATTGAATATGCATTCAAGCCAAGAGGCAGAATCTTCTTACTTCTTCTTCTTCTTCTTGGAATAATTTGACAAATGCAGCAGGACATCTCTGGAGAACGACACAACAAAGAAAATACAGAGAAAACATCCGAGGCTAAAGAATCAACACAAGCGTTTGCAGTCAGAACTAAATGAGGTGCCACAAATTGAGCCTATAGAGTAGAGAGCGGCAGGCGTGCCTCGTGCCGGCACCGGCATTATACACGACTTTAATAAACAGGCAAAGGATATTCTGCGAATATGAAAGGCTCATTTGTGAGCCGAGACTCTGATGTTCTACACTTTCCAAACGTATTTACTTTTTCACCGTCGGTTTATGTGCAAGATTAAAGAGAATCTTCTCTGATTCCTTGCCTGCTTGCCTTAAAGCAACACTGACATTTGCTCCAAAAAGAAGGACCTTTCCCCCCTCGCCTCCCTCCCCTAGCACCTCCTATTATGAATTCTCTTTATGTTCACCGGTTGAGCTGAATTCCTTCCACAGATGTCTACATAGGAAGACTTATAAATATCCATATTTGTTTTGAGCGGTCGGATACATTTTTTGACAGTTGGCGCGACTGATTGACTGATTTTAATGGCGAGGAATAGATGGGGGAATGCTGGTAGTTCTGATGTCTACGTTAAAGTGTTTTTTCTTTGCAGAAGTAGACTTTGAATTATCGGCTAAGGTGTTTTAACAGTGCGCTTGATGGGTAAAAGAAAGCAAGTTGCAAACTTTTGCCCTAAGTTTGCAGAGACACTTTCTTGAAAGTTTATTGTAAACTTTTCAGTGATGAAAATACAATAACAATGTAATATCTGATGATCTACACCACAGCCACCGATCTGGGTACAAAAGAGCCAGTAACACCTCATCAGTACATGCCAACTTGTAAGGTGGTATTTGCTGCCGCTGCCACTATGGGTCGCGCCTGCTTGCATTGAAGTTGTGTGAACTAAATTGCACTAGTGTTATCAGACTGCGGTGATCTCAGTGACGTCACTGGGACTCTGTTTACGATTACACGTTTTTTTTGCATGTACTGTTGCAATGGATCATGGGTTAGATGATCCTGCTCCATACAATGCGGGGGCAGTGTCCCAGAATAACATCCTGGTCCCCTCCATAATTGTCATACATGTTCTGTTTCATGTTGATTCACTGTGCAAACCTGCCATGTCCATTTTCTGTATGTATGTTGCACAGCTGCAGCGTCTGAAGGGTTAAGGCCTTAATGCAGAATCCGCAGCGGGTCCCTCCTTTCCCGCGGACATGAGGCCTGAAAATAAGAATAAACTCACCTGTCCTTGATGCTACGTGTCTACCCTCCATCGCGGCCGGATCTTCTTTCTTCGGCCCGGTGGATGTGCTCGGCACGTCGACAGCGCGCCGCGCGCATGCGCCGGGCCGAAGAAAGAAGATCCGGCCGCAACGGAGGGGAGATCCGCAGCGTCAAGGACAGGTGAGTTTTAATTCTGGTACGGGTGTTCCGCAGATCCGGACGGCTTCCATAGGCGCATGTCGCGGTTTTTTCCCCGCAAGCGGATCCGCGGCTGAAGGGAAAAATGACATCCAATGCATCCCTATGGGCGCGGATCGGCGTGCGGGGAAAACGCTGCGGATTTAGATTTACATGGGACAGGTGTCGGGCAAATGATGCCCGACACTCGTCCCTGTGTTTCCTCGCTCCCATGCTCCTGCGCAGGGCTAGCAGAGCTGTCTCGCTCACAAAGCGGCCAGCAGGGTGGCGGGGCAGTGCAGGAGATTTCTCTCCATTGAGATAACACAGCCCCTCTCCATTGAGATAGCACGGCGGCGTTCACTACTGAACAGCGGCTGTTTAAACTGAGCGATGAGCTGATCTTTTATTCACCACAAACAATGGACGATCGCTGATCGTTCAGTTTAAACAGCGTCCGTTCAGTAGTGAACGGCCACTGTGTTATCTCAATGGAGGGGGCGTGGGAGTGAGGAGGAGAGAAATCTCCTGCACTGCCCCACGCCACTGCTGGCCGCTCCGTGAGCAGGAGCACGGGAGCAAGGAAACACAGGGACGAGTGTCGGGCATCGTTTGCCCAACATTCGTCCTTTGTAAAAGGACCTTAACTCAGAGCCGCATGGAAGCACCATGAGCTTCCATGTTGGTGAAGATGGAAGAGGAAGAACGACATCCTGTAGCTCATGGATAGTGGATGTGAGAGGTGTGAGTCCCTTCCAGAGAGAAAGCGCAACAAATCCCAGTTCACTAAAACAGGTACCTGTTCACACTACAGGCCTTATTTTTCCTGTGTGGCCATCCGCCATTAGGATCACCACACAGAGGTACGTGATTGTGACACCCACGTGGATAAACTGCGGGGTGCATTTAGGCTAAGCTTTTTCTTCAGTAATTGCCTGCCAGAGTGTATGCGGAGAGACCCCTACCTTTTACCTCCTCCGTAGTATATTTAATGTCCAGGACCGGTGACATATAGATAACATGGACTATAGGGCCGTATTGTTCCTGTGGTTCCTCCCAACCTCTGAGCTTCTGCCTGTAATTTAATGCAAGTGAACTGTACCTGTAACTGTCTGTTTTTGCAAAGTTTATCTAAGTTAAGTTAACCGGGTCTCAACCGTTCCTGAGGTCCCGAGGTACGATACACAAGACTCTGTGTTTATTACTCTGCCGTATAGAATAATGTTGTGGGAACGCTGGCGTCACAACGTGATATATACTTCTACAAACATTCCCCTTCGTGTTACCACTCAGCTGCACCGTGGCAAGGACTAGGCCTCCGGCCATACATAAGTCCATTGTTCATGTCCCCATGTATTACACGAATGCCAGCCGTTTCCAACAGCTGACACCTGCCGGCAATAGTCACAATCAGTCTTAACGCTGCTTGCGGCTTTTAACCCTGTAAATGCATTTAAATCCCCCGATTGGTTTTGCAGAATCCCGAATAGCCCCCACACGATGAGATCGCGAGGTTCCATTTGGTTGCTATTTTGGCTGGGGCCTTCTGAAGGCCGCAGCACTGCCATGGCTGGATGCCTATTAAGCGATACCTGTGCTTGTCTTCCCACTCTGTCCCTGATGTTGTATGGGACTTCTACCTGGCGCTCACAATGCCTCGTCTCCTCTAACTGCTCTCATGCAGGGAGCGGAGCTTAGGGGAGCCATCAGGCTGATTACAAGACCGATAGCATAGTGTTCAAGCCATTAAAAGACTTTGTGCCAACATAGAAATGTATCACCTATCCCAGTATTTGGATCCCCACCGATCCAGAGAACAGGGAATCCCAAAGGGGCCCAACATGAATGGTGCGCCAGTCGCTCATGTGCGCTGCTGATCCAATAATATTAGTGAGAGCTCCTAAGATGCGGAGTTCAAGCACAAAGTAGTTTTTGTCGCTCCCATTGAAATGAATGAAGATGCAGAACACATGCGCAACCGCCGCTCCATTCATGCAGGAACCTTCGCGTTCAGGACCCCCATTCTTAGAATCGGTTTATGTCCTAGCGATCGGAGCACCACCAATCAGAATTTTATACCCTATCCTTTAATAAGGGGGATACCATTCTCTCTTGGCACAACCCCTTTAACTACTGGTTTGCATGCCTGGTATTGGTCTTGGTTTTGAGTATAGATGATGGAGCATGGTGCCATATGGGCTCTGTCAAGGGTGGAGTCTGGGGCTATAATTGGGGCTTCTTTGCTTGCCTTGTGTATGTAGTGAGGTAATGGCAGAGTGTAATGCTACAAGTGTTAGTGTTATCTGTCATGGCTACCTGGGACTGACTGGAGAATGCGAGAGTCATATGAGTTGGTTTGTGAGAGATAGAGTTGGGTCCAAGAAGTTTATCTTGCTATGCCTCTTGGCTGAGACAACGGTGGCTTGCTTGGAAGTGCTGGGCCTGAGGAAACCGTAACTATTCCTGGATAATTGGGGCACTTTGGCTAGTTGAGCTCTGGAGCTGCTGCTAAGCGGATGATAATTATTTGGCCGTAGCATGTTGTCCTTTGTTTGTCAAGTGAGTAAAGAAACTACAACCATTAAGCTGTGTACCCTGCAGAGAGACTGTAACCACTAAGCTGTGTACCCTGCAAAAAGGCAGTTCATTATTATTAGCAACTACAAAGTGTCTTATTCCAAGACTATAACCTCCATGCTCTATGTCTCCCTTGCAAATGCTGTACACATTGTAACTGTAAGGCTGGGTTCACACGGGGCAAATCTGCATGTGGCCGCTAATCCCGGGATTAGCCAGCCATGTGGATGAGATTTCTCAGAAATCTCGTCCACACGGGACGGCAAATCCGCTGCGGGCTAAGCCGGCAGAAGCCGCCGCTGCGGCGCGGATTTGCTGACCGCAGCATGTCCATTTTTTTTCCCGCTGTTGCCGCGCTCTCCTCTATGGGAGTGCCGGCCGCAGTGGAAGAGCGAGCGGCCGGGCCGCTTCAAAACCGCCACGGGTTTTGAAGCAGCGGTTCTCCCGGCGGAAATCTCGCGGTTATTCGCTGCGCCCAAACCGCGAGATTTCCGCCGAGAATCTGCCCCGTGAGAACCCAGCCTAACCATTGAAGGGGTTTTCCAGTGAAATACTATTGATGACCTATCATCAGGATAGATCATCAATAGGTGATCGGCTGGGGTGGAAGAGGAAATCAATGGGAGCTGTGCCTGCAGTTACAAGAACTGGCCACTATATGCAGGTTGTCACGGAGACTTCTGCTGTTTCTGTTCTGACCTCTGTGTATTTGCAGCGCTGACAGCATGCGGGCGCTAAGCTGATCGGTTGGGGTCCCGAGCGATGGACCTCGGACGATCAACTACTAAGGACTTATCCTGATGATAGGTCATCAATAGTATTTCACTGGAAAACCCCTTTAAGCTTTGTGCCTTCTGCGGAATACAAGTTGATTGCTGGTCATCATCTTCATTTGCGGTATGATCCGCACGTTTTTTTCTGACGTAATGGTCAAGGTTCACTGATAATACTGACCCTCTTACAAACTGGTCTCCTCCAGAGGTGACAACACCAGTCTCCACAGGAGTAGGAAAATGTCACCAAAGTCCTGCAGAGTCTGCTACAACTGTACGTGACCATATAAAGAGAAGCCCTACAAGACGGAGTTTGCATTATTAAATCAGGGTCAGTTTTTATGTGGCCCTTCACCGACTTGCAGGCTCTGCTCAAGGATGGCACCATAACTGAGGAAGACACCAGTTTTAGATTTAAAGGGATTGTCCACCACTTAACTGTTGATGACCTATCTTGAAGTCAGGCCATAAACAGTTGATAGGTTGTGGTCCACTGCTCAGGACCCCGGGCGATCAGCTGTTCTCCGAATGGCTGTCAGTGTGTATGGAGCAGGAAGAAGACAGCAACTTGCACATTGCAAGGCTGAGGTCGGAAATGCAGGCACACCTCCCATTGACTCTCACCAATTAACTGTTGATGACCTATAGATATGATAAGAACAGGTGATCAGTAGTTAGGAAGTGAACATCCCCTTTAACCCTTTACTGTCACAGGATGTAAGTTTATGTCCCAGCTGGGAAGAGGTTCCCACAAATGGATATAAACTTACGTCCTATGGATAGGAGTCAGCCCGCACCATCTGCCTTGGGAGCCAACTGTGACTGGTGCCAATAAAAACTACAGTTCTTTACACAAAAAGCAAGCCCTCCTATGGCCAGGTCAACGAAAAAATAAAAAAATTATCTTTTTCCTAAAAAGTGGAGATGAAAATCCCAAAAAATCATTGTATCCTTAGGACCAAATTAGGCCATGTCACTAAGGGGTTAAGAATACTTTACTTCACTGGAGAAACAAAGGTTACAGTAACTATAGGTATCAACTTGTTAGTTCCAGAGTTTATACAAGGCACAGCACTTGGCAGTTACAATAATAGCACTAGCGGCTCTTAGCTTTGCTGTTGCAAGTAAACAGTCTTTCACAGAAGACACACAGCTTAATGGTTGCAGTTTCTTTGTAGGGCACTTTGCTTTTTGGTTGCAGTCTCTGGTAATTCACAGGGAACTCACTTGAATAGAACACATGACTTTGGACATTGTGATTGATTGGCTCATTTTAGCTCTCACCGAAGCAGGGTACACAGTCAATATCGAGTCTGTGAGTCTGTATACCGCTTATTGGTCGCAGCTGAAGAGGCACAGCACTCAACTGAGTGCTTCTGTCCCTTTGTTTTAGTGTTCGGTGGAGGTCTCAGCACCCGGTACCTCACTGATCAAAAGTTTTCAGAAAGTTTAGTTAGACTTTATATAAACGCTTCATTACTTAGGAGCAGAATTTCTTTAATGTCTCCTCTTTGTGGTGCTGGCCTAGGGATTCATCATTAAGTCACAGTGTCAGCCAGAGCCGCAGGCTACAAGGAGCCTGTGTATTGTTGTGGCTCGGCCCCGATGTAAAGGCTTTTATAAGAACATTTACTGTCCAGCTCAGCTGGGACATGAGACGGGGTATGGGGGCCACTTCATCACAGCGGGGCTCTCTGTGGGCTCCAGTATGATGACAAAAAATAAAGCAATGACAATTAATAATTCATCAGCTTTGAAGGCAGACGCCTTAACGGGAGTTCAAACAGCATGCAGAAATTCTGTCTAATGTGTCCGTAAGCAGCCATAGATCCGAATCAGCAGACGAGCGGCTTAAGACGCAAGATGAAAGATTTACGCCGTGAGATAAGGGGACTTTTACTGCAACATTATGAAATTTTCATGACTCCAGGCTTCCTTCAGAGAGTCTTATGTTTTGTACCTAACAAGATGCATTGTTGTCCGTTGTGCATTATGTAATATATGGTGTACAAATGTAGCAGAGCTGAATGTGCGCTATCAGGAACTTTTGATGTTCCTTGCTAAGGGCCCTTTTACATGGGACGACCTGGTGGGTGTAGATGGCCGGCAGGTCGTCCCAGCGATGATCACTCCTATGCTTTTATATAGGAATGATCATCGCTCAGCGTATGGAGGCGGAGCGGCCGGGAACGCTCTGGCCACCGCCTCTATTCACAGTAAACAACAACGAGAAGCGAAAACATTCTTGCTTGTCGTTCAGTTGTGCCCGCTGGATGCAAAAATCGAAACGATTTATTGGTCCGTGTAAGAGGGCCCCAACTCGCTGGGTTAAGATACATAGGAAATCGCAGATCATGAGTCATGACAAAGTCAGCCCTGCTACACGGACAAGAGTAAGGGTGCCTTCACACTTGCAATCACGATATCACGCTAAGGCTGTTATTTGGGCGCAATTTCATGTGCAAATTCCATGCAATTTCCGCATCAAATCCGCATAAAAAAATGGGGTTTAAAGGGGTTGCCTCACTTTTGCTGCAGGAAGCAGACAGTGCTGTATATTGCGCAGTGGCCCGGGTTGGTATTGCAGGCTGAGTCCTCTTAAAGTGAATACGATTCAGCCTGTAGCAACCAACCTGTGCACTTCACAATGTACAGAGCTGTCTACTTCCTGCTACAAATAGCTAGAAGTGGGACAACGTCTTTATGTAAACCTTTAGGCTATGTTCGCATGGCATTAATCCACGTCTGAGTTTTCTGATGCAGATTTAATTGAAAATCTGCAACATCAGAAATCTGGATGCTTGCTGTGGATTTCCAATGCGGATTGTCATTTGTTGCAGCCATGGGTCCAAACGTGGTTGTAGTTTTTTAGTTCAGTCAATGAGTTCAATCCACACACAGATTTTCCTCTGCGATTTCCATGCCAAGAGTTAAAAAAGTCACTTTTTTTCATCTCGTGGATTTAAAATGTGCAGCATAAATACTACAAACGGATTTCCATTAAAACCAAGGGGATAATTAGAAAAGCGGATTTTGCAGTAGATTTTAGACATGAGCGAGTATACTTGCTAAGGACAATTGCTCGATCGAGCATTGTCCTTAGCGAGTATCTCCCCACTCGGCAGAGAAGGTTCGGCTGCTGGCGCAGGTGACAGCTGAGTTGCGTCAGTCAGCAGGGGGGAGCGGAGGGGGGGGGGGGGGAGGGAGAGATCTCCCCTCCGTTCCTCCCTGATCTCCCCCGCAGCTCCCCGCCCGCCGCCGGCAGCCGAATCTTTCCTCCCGAGCGGGCAGGTACTCGCTAAGGGCCATGCTCGCTCGAGCAATTGCCCTTAGCGAGTATACTCGCTCATCTCTACTAGATTTCATATGGGTGTGGACCGCACGCAATTTCTGCATTAAATCCATGGCAAGAAAATGAGTGTAAATATCATCTTCGGCTTTGTTCACACCGCATCAATCCACATTGCATTTTTCCAGTTCGGATTTCAATGAAAATCTGCATTGTTGCTATGGATTTCTAAAGTGTTTGTTTTCTTTTCTGGACAGACAGATCCGAATGCAGATTTAGCCTAGTAAATGGGAAAAATCCACATGCGGATTTTCCAACATCAATTCTGCATCAAGAAGTGAAATGTTATTTCTATTTTGTCCGCACGTGGATTTCAAATCCACACTTGGAAAAACTAAGTACCCTATGCACTACACTCGGATTCCCATTGAAATCAATAGGACACCTCAAAATGCGGATTTCACTCTGGATTTAAATCTACATGTAATCTGCCAATCCCTTCAAGCAAACCATTATAGAATGCTTTACCTGCCCCCACACCAAGCTACTCAGAGGCAGGAATGGCATTAGGGGTTCTCCAAGGGAAGAAACATGTTTCCTGGGTTCCCTTTCACAATTACTACCGTATCATATACCAATGTCACAGAGACAAATTTGTCATGAGGATATCATAATGTATCATACATGGTTTCCAACCGGACTCTTCTAAGACCAAAAAACCCAGCATCTCAATTACGAGACTTTTTATCCTCCATCCATTGACCCAGCAACACCTATAAAACCTCACAAAAACGGACATTTTTGGGCATATTTGCATAATTTAATCCCCTATTAAGGTCCAAAACAATTCTACAAAAAATGAGTGATAAATCCCCATGGAGAGGGTCTCTCACTGGGATGCTCAGCCGTCCTCCAATCACAGAGCTGAAGGTTTTGTCCAGGGTCCAACCACTGTCCCTCGTTGTTATTGGGCTTTCCCCTGTTCTGGCTGGGCCTGCATATGTACAAAGCCCTCCTGGTGGTCTCTGGCCTTCTGCAACTCCCACCCCCAACTGGGGGCTGAGTGCACATCGTGTGGCATAAGCCACAAACTAACTGGTGCAAGATGGCACCTCCTTGCTCTTATATACAGGCCCTTCTCTCGCATCACAGGTGACACCAGGCACATCATTAAGGAGGTGGAACTATAGAACTCTGTAGGTGACATCATTCACATCATCCAGAGGTGGAACGTCCCTGATTGACACAGATCGCATCATCAAGAGGTCAAAAGTTCACAGGTGACATGTGGCATTCCAAATATCTATCTAGGGTAATGCTGGTAAAGGAAGTGAGCTCCTCCGCTGTCAGCCACTAACTAGGACCGCCCACTGGACTCCTCAGCCTAGAATGAGTTGGGATTTAAATGACAAGCTATACTGAATCTACTGTACACCAACAAAACTATATATCAATCTGCTCAGTTTCTCCTCCTCTACAACATGCTGCCCACAGATCTGCATGCTCAATGTGACGGGTTCTCCTTAAATGAAAAACTCACCTCTGCTATATGTATATCCGTAAATTCATCACTGTGAAAATCGAACAAACAAGTCACTTCCCCTCAAAGGTCTCATCTCCTAAACTTCTGGGAGTTTCCCATCAGTGACAGTTTCTTCTGTCAGCACCAACTCCACCCATGAGGGGATCCAGGAAGGATGACATGATCCAAAAAGGCCATCATGCCCGGCTCATACACATCCACAGATGGCAGTGCCCGTGAAACCTCAGCATGGTTCTTGGAGTATATTAGACAGTAATAATGGAATTACAAATCTTTTCTTTCTGGTTTAATCGCTCTCCCTTTCTGCTAAAAATGCAAATGATCCCTCTCGGGGGAGCAGCCGTTTTAGTGGGAATTTATCGGGTAGGAATAGTTGTGTTTGTCATGTGCACTTAAATATATAATGTCTCAGTTAGTCCAAGATGGAACATTTTGCCTCCTTGGTCATATAGTGAGGAGTGGAGGGATTTACTGATGATACAGGCAAATGTAGACAAATAAGAGCCGAATTTATCAGGTGCAGCAATGCTGAGTTGGTCACAGGTAGTCAAAATCAGCACTTAGGGGTTTGCAATCAACAGATCCTGTCAAAGGGGGCATCATTAATGGCTCGGCAGTCAAAGCCATCATGTCTGGTATTATTTGAGCACTGTATGGTGGAATTTTTATTGTGCAGCATGGCTACTGATCTAGCATTATATAACCATTCCTGGAATCTGTATTATAGAGTTTTTTCTAGAACGAGGGATAACGTGCTGATTGGTGGAGGTCTCACCGTTGAGACCACCAATCCTGAGAACAGGGATCCTGTGTCCTCCCTCCTCCTTGCTGCGGGCTTCTTGTAACTCCTCAGTGAGGAGGAAACAAATTGGAGCTCTGTAGGAGTGCTGTAGGAGATACACAGGGGGCATCATTACTTTGTAGATTTACACAGGAGGCACCATTGCCTTGTGGGGATAGTATTATTTGTGGAAGGCACTAAGAGGGTACTGTTACTGCGTGGAATACAAAAGGGGTCACTACTATTATGTGGGGCACTAAAAAGTCACTATTACTGTGTAAGGTACTAACATTGTGTGAAGGAACTAAATGGGGTGGAAAATTTTGCAGAGATGGCCAGGAGGAGTCATCATGGCGATCTGCGCCAGTTGCAGAATATAAAGTAAATAACATCAATCAGAGAAGACATAGATAGTGGTTTCAGGCACTAGGGTGGAGCTTCATGTGTAGTAGCCGAAGGTCTGGAGAGTAGTTAGGGAAGAGCTAGGAGTCAGTAACGGGAGGTCTCAGTTCACAGTACAGAAGAAGGAGGCAGGTAGCGTAGTCAGAAGGGAAGCCAGGGGTCAGCAATGGGAAGTCTCAGTTGAATAGCAGAGAAGCAAGCAGAAGTAGAGCTTGATCAAGGTTTAGAGCACAATAATCATGCGCTAGATCTGAGGCAGGGTCAGGCTTTAATAGGAATTCCCAATTACTGGAACGCCTGGTCTACTCCCGCCTTACTCGCTTTCTCTCTGACAACTCGCTCCTCGACCCCCTCCAGTCTGGTTTCCGCTCTCTACACTCGACCGAAACTGCCCTTACAAAAGTAACAAATGACCTGATGACTGCAAAGTCGAGAGGTGATTACTCCCTACTAATCCTCCTTGACCTGTCTGCTGCATTTGACACTGTCGACCATAATGTCCTTCTCACTATGCTCCACTCTATTGGTCTAAAGGATACTGCTCTCTCCTGGTTCTCTTCCTACCTCTCTGACCGCTCTTTCAGTGTCTCCTTTGCTGGTTCTATCTCTGCTCCACTTCCTCTTGCTGTCGGGGTACCCCAGGGCTCGGTCCTTGGTCCCCTTCTTTTCTCTATCTATACTGCCCCAATTGGACAAACCATCCACAGATTTGGCCTCCAATACCATCTCTACGCTGATGACACCCAACTATACACCTCCTCTCGTGAGATCTCTGGACCATTCCTCCAAAATATCACTGACTGTCTGTCCGCTGTCTCTAACATTATGTCCTCCCTTTTTCTCAAACTAAACCTCTCTAAAACTGACCTCCTTGTCTTTCCACCTTCTAACCGACCTCCCCTCAACATCTCCATTCCAGTGTCTGGCACCATCATAACCCCCAGATGGCATGCCCGATGCCTTCAGGTCACACTGGACTCTGACCTCTCCTTTGCCCCCCATATCCAATCTCTGGCCCAAACATGCCACATGCACCTCAGAAATATTGCTAAAATACGTCCGTTCCTAACCACGGACACGCTAAAGACGCTCGTGGTTGCGCTCATCCACTCCCGGCTTGACTACTGCAACTCGCTACTCATTGGCCTCCCCCGCACTAGACTCGCTCCACTCCAATCCATACTAAATGCAGCAGCTAGACTCATTTTTCTATCCAGTCGTTATTCAGACGCCTCTGCATTATGCCAGTCGCTGCATTGGCTGCCCATCCACTGCAGAACTAAATTTAAACTCCTCTACCTCACTCACAAAGCTCTGCATGGCGCTGCGCCACCATACATCGCCTCCCTCCAGTCAGTACACCACCCAGCGCGCTCACTCCAATCAGCTAACACCCTCAGACTAAACACCCCTGTAATACGAACCTCACATGCTCGCCTACAGGACTTCACTAGAGCAGCACCCATCCTCTGGAATGCTCTACCCCAAGGCATCCGGACAATTCCCGATGCACGAAATTTCAGACGTGCCTTAAAAACGCACCTCTTCAGGGAAGCATACCAAATCCCCTGACCTAGTCCCTCGCCCCTCCCTATGGTGCTCCACCCTGTTTGCCTTCTGATAAATGATCTGTACATAAAATTTCCTATTGCCTGTGTTCCTCAACCCCTGCACCTCCTGTACCACCCCCAACCCATTTGTGTCTAACCCAATGTATCTCACATTGTAATTGTTGCAATTGTTGTATTGTTTTGCATTTATCCATGCCTGAAAGCGCTGCGGAATAAGTTGACGCTATACAAATAAAGATTATTAGGGCGCCCACCCACTGGCGTTTTTTTTCCCTGCGAAATTCGCAGCATTTTTTTCTCCTGGGTTCTATGGGACTTGTAATGTTAAAATCGCGATCGCGCAAAATCGCAATTTACCGCGAAATCGCGATTTTGCGCGATCGCGATTTTAACATTACAAGTCCCATAGACCCCTGCAGAGAAAAAAATGCTGCGAATTTCGCAGGGAAAAAAAACGCCAGTGGGTGGGCGCCCTTATTATTAGTGGCAGGGCTGGGACTTGGAGGCAGGAACTAGGCTATCAGGGAACATAGCATAAGGTTAGAATCATGCATGGGAACTGTCCAAGGCTATATGGCTCAATAGTGAGAGCCACTGACTAGAGAGCAAAGGGTCCCAGGTTCGAGTCCTGACAACATAGCTGTGGGTCATTAGATGTAACTACATAGTATTCACTTACATAAGGTTTACAGTATGATAATACTCTGCAGAGTGCTTGTGGAAGGCCATTATATGGTGATATTATTGTTATGTTGGTGTGGAGTAATTATTTGCTGCTTGTATAGCGGTATTATTTGGAAGCTATATTATTCAGTCCCTATGTGGTGATAACGTTTGGTCGTGATATAGTGGTATTATTCAGGAGTAGTATGGGGGTAATAACTGGTCATGGTGTAGAGGTATTTTTTGTTCCTTGATCCTGAGGATGAACTTTGTGACCGCTTCACTGTTTTTTTATAATGGCACAGCGGTGATCATAGCCTTGGGTGTGCACAGATCTGCAACCCAGCACCGTTCATATGAACTGATGGGGAAGGGGGAGGAATAGTAAGCTGCAGATGGGGAGGGGTCGCAACCGTATCTTAACCCCATGTGAAGGTAGGAAAGCCTAACTGCATCTTTGTACACGGTATCATGCCATTATTACTCAAAATTTAGTGATATATGGAGATTTCTCCCTTAAGATGTTCTCTTTTGCCAAATGATTTGCATTGTTCATTCTTCAAATTTCCGACAACAAGATTGTGATTTAGTGTAAATGGATGTTACGGATCAAATCCTTGGATAAATCTCATGAGACCATTCCACATCCTCAGACATCTGGATCTAGTACTCTTGTTGCATAAGATATTTCCCTCACACAAACTTATTGGCATCAATTACTTTATATGGTGAAAAGCGTGAGCTTGGTTTGATTGATCACTGGGAGATGGAAAACATTTCAAACTCTATCTAGCTCCTATCTATCTATCTATCTATCTATCTATCTATCTCTATCTAGCTCCTATCTATCTATCTATCTATCTATCTATCTATCTATCTATCTATCTATCTATCTATCTATCTATCTATCTATCTATCTGTCTATCTGCCCCTTATCTATCTATCTATCTATCTATCTATCTATCTATCTATCTATCTATCTATCTCCTATCTATCTGTCTGTCTATCTGCCCCTTATCCATCTATCTATCTATCTATCTATCTATCTATCTATCTATCTATCTATCTATCTATCTACCACTTATCTATCTATCTATCTATCTATCTTATCACTCTACACAAGGTCCGCGGGCTAAATCCGGGCAACCACCTTATTTTATGTGGCGCTTTGACCGTGCAGCAAACTAACAAGCATTCCATTTACTCAGCCTGCAGCTGGGGTCCAGCGCAAACGCCGAGGGGAGAGGTCAGCGGTCACAGACTCAGCGGGGCCATCTCTGAACTGGAGCTGCATGCTGGGAGAGTGGAATGCCTGTAGAGATGCTGCTTAGCCAGAGGCCAGTAAGAGTGTTTCTATGGGGGTCACCTATTACTACTGGGGCCAACATAGGAGACACTATTGCAGTGACCGAGGAGCGGGCCACGGCCTAGGAGACAGCAGGGTAGAGCTTGGGCCTTGTCACGGTGGCTCTACCATCTCTCTCCCGGAGGGTAACCAGTGACACATCCAAGGGCCAAGGGCAGGTTAATAAACGGGGAACCCAAATAATGGATTACCTTTAGTCCTGTTTTGTCTTGTGATGCCACCGTTTCTTCCACAGCAGAGGATTACTGGATGATGGAGTAAATCCTCTCCCGTGTAGCTTCCGTGGGCGAATTCCTGGGTGATGGAGTAAATCCACACACGGATACTGTTTCAGACACAGCCTCCAGAAACGGATGGGCGACTGGTCATTTTACTTAACTTCAGAAACAGAAACAGTTCAGCAGCTTCTTGACAAATGATGTGACCGGGAGAACTCACAGGGTGGCAAGAGAAAACACAGTCACGGTTATCTGTAGGTCCTGGCCCGGTACCACACTTCTCTGTCTCTCTAAGTCTCTACCGGTTCACACTCATGGATAGAAACACTTCTGGGAGTAGTAGTCCCCAACATTCACTAGCCCATCCTCTCGGCCTCCTCCATTCTGTGTCTGTGGGTTGAAGGTACCCACAGACAGCTGCCTTGCACTCCTCTCACTAGCACCAAAAAGGGCAGAACTCGAACTCTCTTGCACACACCTCGCAAACACATATATAGACTTGGTCACATGACAGACAAAAGATACATTTTCCAGACAGTCAGCATACCAAACACTTAATTCATTCAGTGCTGCAGCTACAAAATACACACCATTCTTGAAACATGAAAAACACTGACAACACAAGACTGAGCATACACACCATTCAGGAAGGGCCCGTTGTACTGGGCCACTACACTATTGCTACTGGAGCCACTATGGGGGCACTGTTATTACTGGGGCCACTAATACTGAGGTAATTATCATGTCCTATGAGGAACGGTTAAAGGATCTGGGAATGTTTAGCTTGCAGAAGAGAAGGCTGAGAGGAGACTTAATAGCTGTCTACAACTACCTGAAGGGCTGTCACAGTGCAGAGGGATCAGCCCTGTTCTCATCTGCACAAGGAAAGACTAGAAGCAATGGGATGAAACTGAAAGGGAGGAGACACAGATTAGATATTGGAAAAAACTTTCTAAAAGTGAGGGTGATCAATGAGTGGAACAGGTTACCACGGGAGGTGGTGAGTTCTCCTTCAATGGAAGTGTTCTAACAAAGATTGGACAAATATCTGTCTGGGATGATTTAGTGATCCTGCACTGAGCATCGGGACCCGATGACCCTGGAGGTCCCTTCCAACTCTACCATTCTAGGATTCTGTGATTCTAATATAGGGAACACTTACTACTAGAGACACTATGGAGGTGACCATTACTACTGGGGCCACTATGGGAGACCCTATTAATACCTGATCCACTATGGGCGTCACTATTATTACTGGGGCTACTATGGAAATCACAACTGTAGCCACAATAGGGCACATTGTTTCTACTGGGGCCACTATAGTGGTCAACATTACTACTGGGGTCACTATGGCAGTCACTATTACTACTGCAATCACTGTGGGGGTCATTATTAGTACTGCAACCACAAAGGGGGGGTCACTATTACTATACAGTCTTACAATTGCAATCAGCCTTTTGAAGGCAACCATAAGGCTGATGTGGCCCTCGGTGAACATAAGTTTGACACCCCTGTTCTACATTATCTATCTATGTAATTATCCAATATGTCTTTCTATCTGCTCCATTATGACTATTCTAGCAATACTGTAATTAAACTGTACAGTATTGACCCCAGTTAGCCCGTCACCTACCTTCATACAAGTACACACATACCACTACCTGCTCCACCAGCTATGACTCTCCTAATTAGCATATTGCATTGTTACACGCGCGGATGTCACATATATAATACGCCGGTAGATAGACATCCACATAACAGTCCATGTGCATCTTCGTAGTTACAACTGAAATCCAATCTTCTCTTAGGATTGCTTTCTATGAAGAGAACTTCCAGGCGGAACATCCAATTTTCCAACATTCCGTCCATCTCTCCTATAAAAACCGATCTAAAGCTTTTCATGTAGAAATTGCAAAAAGGCTACCAATGGGTTAAGTCCATTATCATTACATTAGTCTCCCTCTACAATAGCAGATCAGCTTCCATCATCCCTTTAATAAAGAAACGCGACTTCATTATTTTTAGAACGTGTAAATTAACTTTCTACACTATCCAATTTGTCAAATCCAACACTATCAAATTAAGACATTAATTTCTAGCGCTTTGGACAGTAAGTCAAATTTAATTTTTAATTGAGCTCTGAGGAACGAAGTAAACTCCCATAAAACATATTGTACGGCGTCTACATTGTAATGTGATTAACGGTGATGCCGCCGTCATGGCTCTGACAGCTATTTGTGCTTCATGTGAAATTGAGAGTTTATTAGCTCAAAGAAGTGATGCGTATTGTATATTTAGCGCATGACACTTCACCTGCGCCATTTACCTCTTCAATAGGATGAGCTGTTTCAGTAAGATGAAGGAAATGGAACCTAGATCCGGCAATTAAAGCATGTCTGCGACAGTGGAGTGAGAGGTCTGTGGGCGTACGAAGGAAAATTAGTGACATCATCAGCAGGGGCGTCCACAGGAGTCATAGAATGGGCCTCACTCTTCACCACAAACTCCGCTAAATGTACTAACTTTATTAAAGTGCAAAAGTCATGACCTTGGTAGGCAATGGTACAGTAAACATAAAAATGAACAACGAAGAAGTCAAGTCGGTCCAAGATTTCATCTGCCTTGGATCCAAAATCGATTGCAATGGGTAATCTGGACCTGAGCTCAAGAGGTGGATTACACTTGGTAGGAATGCAATGCAAGGAATGGAAAAGATCTGGAAAAGCAAGAATATCAGCATTGCAACAAAAACCAGAATGGTCAATGCAATCGGCTTTCCCATAACTGTGTATGGTTGCGAAAGTTGGACGCTCGGGAAAACACACAGAAGGAAAATTGATGCGTTTGCACCATGGTGGTGGAGAAGAATGCTACGGATACCTTGGACTGCCATGACAACGAACAAGGTAGCGTTAGATTGCGTCAAACCGAAAATATCATTAGAGGGCAAAATCATCAAACAGTGGATCTTGTTTTGGACACGTGATGGGCGCTAACTCACTGGAAACAGTACTGATGCTTGGCAAGATCAGTGGGAAGAGAAGATCAGGATGATAAGGAACAAGATGGATGGATACAATCAAGGCCACCACCAACATGTCAATGGCTGAACTGAAAGAAGCCGTGAAAGACAGGAATGCGTGGGGAGCGTTGATCCCTAGAGTGACAGAGGGTTGGATGCAACTGAACGGATAACCATCATCATATTAAAGTTTCGTTTTCTTTTTGGATTCACACTATAGAGCTGATTAATGTCACACAGGATAGTGGTGTACCAGCCAACCCTGAGTCAGCAGGACAGTACTGGATTTGGGGGGCTGTCCCACCACCACAGGAAAAAGGGACATGTCAAGTAGGGGCGAACTTAATAAAGGAGTATAAGAAGGGTCTGGACGTCCCTCTTGCAATATTATATCTTACAATCATTAATAAGTTCAGAAGGGTCAATGATCCGGGGATTATTCCGTTTGCCAGATTGGAGTCGGGAAGGGATTGTATTCCTTAAATGGGGAAAATTGGCTTCTACCTCATTGTTTTTTTCTTTTGCCTTCCTCTGGATCAACAATAGGGGAGAGTAATAGGCTAGATGAATATATGATACTATATGTACCACTTGATTGCTGCAGCCAATCACTGGACAACATGATCTCGCTTCTCAGAAGTGAAGGGGACAAAACTAGCAGAATCGAGTGAGTATAGGCAATTTTTATTTATTTTACTGCATAAAAAGAGAATTAATGAGAGGGGACATCTATCTATCGGTATAACTATTGGGGATGCGGTTGCACCTGGGCCCAGGACCCCCAAGATAAACGTTTGCACTCAGGCCATGAGCCTTATGAGCCTTTAGCTAAGCCCCTCTATCTATCTATCTATCTATCTATCTATCTATCTATCTATCTATCTATCTATCTATCTATCTATCTATCTATCTATCTATCTATCTCATATTACTGCATTGGCTGCCCATCCACTGCAGAACAAAATTTAAACTCCTCACCCTCACCCATGAAGCTCTCTATGGCACCATGCCACCATACATTGCTTCCCTCCTGTCCGTACATCACCAAGCCCGCATACTCCGATCCGCTAACACACTCAGACTAAACAACCCTCTAATACGAACCTCACATGCTCGCCTACAGAACTTCACCAGAGCAGCACCCATCCTCTGGAACGCTCTATCCCAAGGCATCCAGACAATTCTTGATGCACAAAATTTCAAACCCGCCTTAAAAATGCCCCTTTTCATGGAGGCATAGCAAATCCCCTGACCTAGTCCCCCTGCCCGTCCCTAGGGCTCCCCACAGCTTCGACTCCTACCCCTGCACCTTCTTACCGCCCCACCCCATTTGCTTCATAACTGAATAAGTATTGTATTGTCTGTGTTCTCCCATGCTGTCTGTCTATCTATCCGTCCGTCTCTCTGTCTATATAGCAGAGATGTAAAAAACAGGGTTAATGCTCGCAGGAAGATTGATACATAATAAATAGTATGCTACAAGATCAATAAAATCATCATAGGCATTACTAAAAACTTGGCACATAAAATAACATGTTTCGTGGCCACTAGGATTGTAGATACATTATATACATTAAAAAATGGATCTCAGGAATAAAAAATCTTTCAATCAGATTTTTTTCTAATACTCCATTTAGACCTTTGGGAATTGGAAAGAGGTCCTGTGGGCCTTGAAACGCGTGGCCATACCTGTGTACCCTTTACTTGCTGTGATTGAGCACACCTGTGATTAAACTTCATGGACAAAAGAAGACTTTCTTCCGAACTTAATACCATATAGGGGGCCTGAAGTAGAGACCCCCGCAGTTACTTAGTGCTCCTCCTACACCTTTTCATTAATTTTGTGAACTGTATCAATCTTCTTGTGAGCATAAGCCCTTTTTCTTGTACCTCTGTTATTTACCCTGGATCGCTATATACCCTCCGGGGTCCAGGCTGTTGCTCTCCACCCTAATGGATATAGGCAATACAGAGTAGTCTATCTCCTATTCAAGTAAGGACGCCCTCACTAGCCTATGGTCAAGCTCATCTGAGCCTGTCCATAGGCCAAAGATGAGTTCCCATTGCCCATTGCTACTTTGCCTGCTGATTTTTCTATTGCAGCGCCGTCCCTTTAATATATTTCTTTCTATCTATCTATCTATCTATCTATCTATCTATCTATCTATCTATCTTTATATCTATCTCATATCTATCTAATAGAGATGAGTGAGCACCAAAATCCTGGGGTGCTTGTTGCTCAAGTCGAAATTTTCGTAATGCTCGAGAGCTTGTTTTGAGTAACGAACCCCATTGAAGTCAATGGGGGACTCGAGCATTTTTGTATGGGACGGACGTCTAGCATACGTGATGACTTGTGAAGCAGCAGAAAACATCAGAAACTCATGGAAACAGCTCAGAAACAAGTAGGGAAGGCATGGTCAGCATGCATGGCTGCATCTGAGGCTCCCAGGTCCCACTATTAAACCAAAATGGGGGCAAGAGCCTGGCGGTCACCCCCCTAACAATTTACTTGGGACAAACCCTCCTTAGCAAGGCACACGCGCTGGCACATCTTAGCTAAGCACAACACTACCTGCAACCAAGGACAATCACTGCCTGCGGGTGACACCGCTGCCTTTTCTCCTGGGTTACAGGTAGGATTGTTGTCCAACCCCCCCCGCACGACCTGCGTCCACAGCGCACACACAATTTTCCCTGTGCAGCGCTCAGCTGGCCTCATGCCACACGCTCACTTCATAGCCACCCCACCCTCATGTCTATTAATAAGTGTGTACTGGATGAGGAGGAACCGGAGGCACACACTGCAGAGGGTTGGCAGGGCTAGGCAGCGACCCTCTTTGAAAGTGTGGGCGATAGCCCACAATGCTGTTGGGAATTGATGATAAATTGACGTACGATCATCATTCCAATACCGTGCCACCTCCGTCGCAAAAATGTCACGAGCCGCAAACGTGGGCATAAAGGGGACTCAGGTGCCAGCACTTCTACACATCTCGACAATGCAGCAATACTGTGTGGAAAGCACGTGAGCGGGCCCAGGGTCAGGCTCGGTCACAGCCTCCACCTTGTGTGACCCAAGGTGCCGCAAATTACATAGCAATGGGAAATCCATGTGTCCTCACACAATTCATTCTGTGTAGGTGTCAGATAGCTAAACACCGCAATGGGAAAGCCTTCTGCACCCTGCCCAAGTCAGTCAGTGTATTTGTGCCAAATAGGTAAAACACCGCAATGGGAAATCTTTGTGCACCCACAGCATAGGCGAGCCCATGAAACTCAAAGACAGTATTACACATGAAGAAATCAGAGTGCCCAAACATGGCAGAGTTTCACCCTGCCAAGAACCTCTGCCTTGGCCCATATTTCTGCCCAATTTATTCTTTGTATGTGTCAGATAACTGAACAACACAATGGGGAAGCCTTTGTGCACCCACAGCATATGCGAGCCCCTGGAACCCAGAGACAATATTAAACAGGAAGAAAAGAGAGTGCCCAAACATGGCAGAGTCCTCCCCCCCCCATCCTTGCCCAAGACCTCGGCCTACATTTTTTGCCCAATTCTTTCTTTGTATGTGTCAGATAGCTGAACAATGCACTGGGGAAGCCTTTGTGCACCCACAGTATAGGCGGGCCCCTGGAACCCAGGGACAGTATTAAGCAGGAAAAAAAGAGAGTGCTCTAACATGGCAGAGTTTCACCCCACCAAGGAACTCGGCCTCAGACCCCAATTCTGCCCAATTCATTCTTTGTATGTGTCAGATAGCTGAACAATACAATGGGAAAGCCTTTGTGCACCCACAGCATAGGCGAGCCCATGAAACTCAAAGACAGTATTAAACATGAAGAAAAGAGAGTGCCCAAACATGGCAGAGTCTCACCCCGCCCAGGACCTCGGCCCACACTTCTGCCATAGTCATTCAGTGTATTTGTGCCAGATAGGTAAAACACCAAAATGGGAAAGCCGTCTGCACCCTAGCCAAGTCAGTCAGTGTATTTCTGCCAGACAGGTAAAACAACGCAATAGGAAGTCTTTGTGCACCCACAGCATAGGCAAGCCCATGAAACTCAAAGACGGTATTACACCTAAAGAAATTAGAGTGCCCAAACATGGCAGTTTCACCCCGCCCAGGACTTCAGCCCACACTTCTGCCCTAGTCATTGAGTGTATTTGTGCCAGATAGTTAAAACACCGCAATGGGAAAGCCGTCTGCACCCTACCCAAGTCAGTCAGTGTATTTCTGCCAGACAGGTAAAACACGGCAATGGGAAGTCTTTGTGCACCCACAGCATAGGCGAGCCCATGAAACTCAAGGAGAGTATTATACATAAAGAAATCAGAGCACCCAAACAAGGTAGTTTCACCCTGCCAAGGACCTCGGCCTCGGCTCACACCCTCAGTAATCGTGAGCATAAAGCGGACTTGGATTCTAGTACAGCTGTGAACGTCTCTTTAAATCAGTTACGGTTGCTTTCATCGCTCCAAAGACTGGATGAACCACGAAGAAGTTCCACAGGCCAAACCTGGTGCAGTTGATTCTTCCTTCCCCAGGACCTTGGCCTCTGCCCACACCCTCAGTAATCATGGGCCTCAAGTGGACTCGGATGCTAGTGCAGCTGTGAACGTCTCATTAATGCAGTAACGCTCCTTTTGTTTGGGATAAAATCACTGTCTCAGAAAACTGTGGTAACACGAGAGAAAATACATGTTACCCAGCACTGATCCCCAGACCCCAAGCAGGAGGAGGTGGTGGCATAATAAGCCAGAGAAACCATGACCAAGGTAGGTCCTGCAATACTCTGTGTGGGAAGTACGTGAGCGGGCCCTGGGTCAGGCTCGGTCCCAGCCTCCACCTTGTGTGACCCAAGGTGCCGTGAGTTAAATAGCTATGGGAAATCCATGTGTCCCCACACACTCCATTCTGTGTATGTGTCAGGCAGCTGAACACCGCAATGGGAAACATTTGTGCACGCACAGTATAGGCTGACCCCAGTAACATTTCTGTAGCAAAAATATAGGCAAACCCCTTAAACCTTTCAGTAGCAAGCGTTTGGGCGGACCCCAGTAACATTTCTGTAGCAAGAGTATAGGTAAACCCCTCAAACCTTTCAGTACCAAGTGTATAGGCGGACCCCTGTAACATTTCTGTAGCAAGAGTATAGGCGGACCCCTGTAACATTTCTGTAGCAAGAGTATAGGCGGACCCCTGTAACATTTCTGTAGCAAGAGTATAGGCGGACCCCAGTAACATTTCTGTAGTAAGAGTATAGGTGGACCCCAGTAACATTTCTGTAGTAAGAGTATAGGCGGACTCAGTAACATTTCTGTAGCAAGAGTATAGGCTGACCCCAGTAACATTTATGTAGCAAGAGTATAGGCGGATGCCAGAAACATTTCTGCAGCAAGAGTATAGGTGGACCCCAGTAACATTTATGTAGGAAGAGTATAGGCGGACCCCTGTAACATTTCTGTAACAAGAGTATAGGCGAACCCCTCAAACCTTTCAGTAGCAAGTGTATAGGCGGACCCTATTAACATTTCTGTAGCAAGAGTATAGGCGGGCCCCAGTAACATTTATGTAGCAAGAGTATAGGCGGACCCCTGTAACATTTCTGTAGCAAGAGTGCAGGCAAACTCCTGAAACATTGGTGTACCAAGAGTATAGGCGAACACCTGAAAACATTTTGGTTACCAAGAGTGTAGGCGAAGGCCGGAAAAATTAGTTAGATAATAGTATAAGCAAGGGCCTGAAAGATTGGTGTACCAAGAGTACAAGTGCACCCCTGAAAAATTGCTTAACCGCAGGGCAGGTGAAACCCATAAACATTTTTTAAAGATACAGCTCGCTGTTGCTTAATTTGTAACAGAGCCTGGAGGCAGCTCTGTGAAAAAAATGGTTTCTGTTAAAACTTTGAAAAATTGTAAAAACACTTTTAAACAGAGCCTTTTGGGCCGCAGAAAAATTGGCAGTTCAGCGTGATGACATGCTGTTTTAGGAGGAGAAGTAGGAGGAGGAGTAATAATATCTGAGAATGATTGACAAAGCTAATTCCCCTTTTTTTGTGGTGATAGAGGATACATTTTTCTCCTGTTGCAGTGAAAAGAATCACTAGGTTCCGCTGCTTTCCACCAGTGGAGAAGAGAAGTCTGGGGAAATTCAGCCTTTGTTTATCTTTATGAGTGTAAGCATGTCGGCGCTGACAGTTGACAGGTGGGTATGCTTATCTGTGATGATTCCCCCAGCTGCACTAAACACTCTCTCTGACAAGACACTAGCGGCATGGCAGGCCAGCACCTCCAGGGCATACAGCGCTGGTTCGTGCCACATGTCCAGCTTTTACACCCAATAGTTGTATGGAGCAGAGGCATCACGGAGGACAGTGGTATGATCGGCTACATACTCCCTCACCATCTTTTTACAGTGCTGCCTCCGACTCAGCCTTAACTGGGGAGTGGTAATACAGTCTTGCTGGAGAACCATAAAACTGCCAAAGGCCTTGGAGAGTGTTCCCCTGCCTGCACTGGACATGCTGCCTGATCCCCGCGCCTCCCCTGCTACTTGGCACTGGGAACTGTGTCTTCTGCCACTAGCGCTGTCAGATGAGAACTTTAGCATCACTTTTTCCACCAGGGCCCTGTGGTATTGCATCACTCTCGTACCCCTTTCCTCTTTGGGAATGAGAGTGGAAAGTTTCTCCTTATACCGTGGGTCTAGAAGGGTGTACACCCAGTAATCTGTGTTGGCCAGAATGCGTCTAACACAAGGGTCATGGGAAAGGCAGCCTAAAAGGAAGTCAGCCATGTGTGCCAGGGTCCCAGTACGCAACACATCACTGTCCTCACTAGGAGGATGACTTTCAGGATCCTCCTCCTCTTCAGCCCATACACGCTGAACAGATGAGAGGCAAGCAGCATGGGTACCCTCTGCATTGTGGCCAGCATTTTCCCCCCTCCTCCTCCTCCCCCTCCTTCCTCTCCCACTACTCCTTCAAAACGCACTGAGATATAGACATGAGAGTGGTCTGGCTATCAAGTGACATACTGTCACCCCCCCCCCCCTGTCTCCTGTTCCAACCGCAAAGCGTCGGCCTTTATGCTTAGCAGAAAACTTCTCAGCAGGCAAAGCAGCGGGATGGTAACGCTAATGATGGCCGCATCGCCTCTCAGCATTTGGGTAGACTCCTCAAAGTTTCTGAGGACCTGGCAGATGTCTGCCATCCATGCCCACTCCTCGTTAAAGAATTGCGAAGGCTGACTACCACTCCGCCACCCATGTTGCAGCTGGTATTCCACTATTGCTCTATGCTGCTCGTACAGCCTGGCCAACATGTGCAGCATAGAATTCCAGTGCGTGGACACGTCGCACAGCAGTTGGTGCTCTGGTAGCTGAAACCGACATTGCAGGGTCCTCAGGGTGGCAGCGTCCAAGGTGGGCTTGCGGAAATGTGTGCAGACGCGGCCTACCTTGCCGAGCAGGTCAGACAAGTGGGGGTAATTTTTCAGAAACAGCTGAACCACCAGACTGAAGATGTGGGCCAGGCATGGCACGTGTGTGAGGCTGCCGAGCTGCAGAGCCACCACTAGGTTACGGTTGTTGTCACACACGACCATGCCCGGTTGGAAGCTCAGCGGCGAAAGCCAGAGGTCGGTCTACTCTGTCAGACCCTGCAACAGCTCGGGGGCCATGTGCCTCTTGTCACCTAAGCTGATTAGTTTCAGCATGGCTTGCTGACGCTTGCCCACCGCTGTACTGCCGCGCCAGGTGCTACCGACTGCTGGCGATGTACTCACACTTCTTAATTGAGAGGTAGAGGTGGCAAAGGAGGGGGGTGGGGGGTTGGAGGAGGTGGCATAAAACACCGCAGATACCAGCACCGAGGTAGGACCCGCTATGCTGGATGTGGGTAGGACGTGAGCAGTCCCAGGCTCTGACTGGGTCCCAGTCTCCACCAAGTTCACCCAATGTGCCATCAGGGAGATATAGTGTCCATGCCCGCCAGTACTTGTCCACGTGTCTGTGATTAAGTGGACATTCCCAGTAACCGCGTTGGTGGGGGCACGATTTATGTTGCGGTAGCCGTGCTGGTGTAGGGCGGGGACGGCACACCGGGAAAAATAGTGGCAACTGGGAACCGAGTAGCGCGGGACCGCCGCCGTCATCATGTTTTCGAAAGCCTCTGTTTCCACAAGCCTGTACGGCAGCATCTTCAGGCTGATTAATTTGGCAATGTGCACGTTTAAAGCTTGTGCATGCGGGTGCGTGGCGGCGTATTTCCGCTTTTGCTCCAACATTTGTGTTAGCGACAGCTGAACTCTGCGCTGAGAGACATTGCTGGATGGAGTCGAGGACAGCGGAGGTGAGGGTGTGGGTGCAGGCTGGGAGGCACTCGTGCCTGCGTCCAGGGAGGGGGATTGGATCTGTGTGGCGGTTGTGGCACAGGGCAAGAGGGAGTGGTGTGACCCGGAGGCGGCGAACGGCCTTCATCCCACCTTGTGGGGTGCTTGGCCATCATATGCCTGCGCATGCTGGTGGTGGTGAGGCTGCTAGTGGTGGCTCCCCGGCTGATCTTGGTGCGACACAGATTGCACACCACAGTTCATGTTATGCACTGCAGACACAGAACGGTATAAATGAAGTCGTTTGCAGTAGGCTAGGAGATGTTAGAGAGCAGTTTCACGGTGAGAGCTG
Source organism: Eleutherodactylus coqui (assembly GCF_035609145.1). NCBI lineage: Eukaryota > Metazoa > Chordata > Amphibia > Anura > Eleutherodactylidae > Eleutherodactylus > Eleutherodactylus coqui. The sequence continues at coordinate 19,357,747 of NC_089849.1, read as the reverse complement.
GTTGTACGGCACTGCAGCCTGAAAAAACTATTACTGAAAGGCTGCAAACAGGCCTAGATGCGTAATACAAAAATTGGTGCACTACTGCTCCCAGCCAGCCACAACTGTAAAGCACAGGGTGAGATGTAGCCCTAAGAAGGAGCGTTGGGTTTCTTGTACAGAGGATCAGGAGGACTGTATAACTTTCCCTATATAAGTAGCTGTGTCCCTACTAGAGGCGTAACTTGAAGCTCCCAGGCCCCAATGCAAAACCTGTAACAGGGCCCACAACTATAATGCTTTATTCATAGTACTGGGCTCCCTATATGGAGAAGAGAGGCCTTATGGGCCCCCTAAGGCTCCTGGACCCGGGTGCAACCGCATCCCCTGCATCCTCTATAGTTACGCTCCTGGTTCCTACACTCTGTGTTATGCACTGCAGACACAGAACAGTATAGCTGAAATTACCTGCACAGCCTTAGATGCTTAAATTAAAAAAATGGTGCACTACTGCTCCCAGCCAGCCCCAACTATAATGCACACGATGATCTGTAGTCCTAAGAAGGACCATTGGGGTTCTTTCATACAGAATCCTACGCTAACACTATCCATGTATAAGCAACAGCATTTCCCCTTACCTCTGCCAGCATGCGTCTGAGGCGAGCCGCGGGTGGGACCAGTTTAAGTACTCGACGGTCACCTGATCGGCCCAGCTATTCACTGCTGTTGGCGGGCAGAGGGCTGGCACATCACAGCAGGAAGTGGTAATGCCTTCCCTGCATGTTTATTGGCTAGAAAATGGTGCCAAACATGCGGGGAAGGGAAATGCAATTGACTCGAGTACCGCATGGTGTTCATCTCGAGTAACGAGCGTCTCGAATACCCCAGTACTCGAACAAGCATCAAGCTCGGACGAGTGTGCTCGCTTATCTCTATTCGTTACTCGAAACGAGCTTTCGAGCAACGAGCACCGGAGCATTTTGGTGCTCGGGCATCTCTACTATCTATCTCCTATCTATCTATCTATCTATCTATCTATCTATCTATCTATCTATCTATCTATCTATCTATCTATCTATCTATCTATCTATCTATCTATCTATCTATCTATCTATCTATCAATCTTTCTATCTCTTGCCTGAATGATATTAATCATTAGCAGTTAAGTCTAAAAATTGCTCCCCCGGCCTGTCTTACATGTATGACAATGAGAATATAGGATCCGGCAAGGAGTGGCATTTAAATATTAAATCCCGGTGCGGTTACCATTGATAATGACAGCCACCAAAGCCCAGCTATAATGAGCTGGAAAGTTCCCTCCAGCTACAGCCTCCTGACAGGTAAATGGAATGGCACTATAATGACTACGGGGTGAGAATTCCGGCTCGGCACTAATAGTCCTTCACATTGTCACTAGCTGATAAAAGGTGAGATTTAGCTCGTCACAGATAATCTCTCCTCACCGCCTTACAAAACATGCCAGAGAGCAAAACATGTCTTCATCGTGTCAGAGCTTTCTCTATGAACCCGCTCAGTGGGAGAAGGAGCGCGAAGGAACGCGGCGCAAAACTTATCAGAACAGAATGTTTATTTGGAGTATACCGAGTGGCGTAATAAGATGGAGTCCATACATTGTACTCTCCGCATTCACAATCCCCGGGGGGCTCCTCAGATCTTTGTGTCCAGAACAAAGCTGCAAGATCTCAATATTCTGGAAGATGTTTTTACTGCAGGAACGTGAAAAAGAGAACTAAAAGAAAGAAAACTGAGTAACATCAAATACATTCCGGGGAAGATGAGTGATAAATGATATGGAGAGAACATTACAGCGTGAGCACAGATTGTCACTCAGTGCTCCCAGCAAAGCATCACCTGCTGAAAGACTGTCATTCAGGTCTCTCTATACATCTGTAATACTACTATACTGTACCCCTGTATGCAACTGTAATACTACTATACTGTACCCCTGTATGCAACTGTAATACCGCCATACTGTACCCCTGTATACATCTGTAATACTACTATACTCTACTCCTGTATGCATCTGTAATACTGCCATACTGTACCCCTGTATACATCTGTAATACTACTATACTCTACTCCTGTATGCATCTGTAATACTGCCATACTGTACCCCTGTATACATCTGTAATACTACTATACTGTACCCCTGTATGCAACTGTAATACTACTATACTGTACCCCTGTGTGCATCTGTAATACCGCCATACTGTACCCCTGTATACATCTGTAATACTACTATACTCTACTCCTGTATGCATCTGTAATAATGCCATACTGTACCCCTGTATACATCTGTAATACTACTATACTGTACCCCTGTATGCAACTGTAATACCGCTATACTGTACCCCTGTATACATCTGTAATACTACTATACTGTACCCCTGTATGCATCTGTAATACTGCCATACTGTACCCCTGTATACATCTGTAATACTACTATACTGTACCCCTGTATGCATCTGTAATACCGCCATACTGTACCCCTGTATACATCTGTAATACTACTATACTGTACCCCTGTATGCAACTGTAATACTGCCATACTGTACCCCTGTATACACCTGTAATACTACTATACTGTACCCCTGTATGCACCTGTAATATTGTCATACTGTACCCCTGTATACATCTGTAATACTACTATACTGTACCCCTGTATGCACCTGTAATACTGCTATACTGTACCCCTGTATGCAACTGTAATACCACTATACTGTACCCCTGTATACATCTGTAATACTACTATACTGTACCCCTGTATGCAACTGTAATACTGCCATACAGTACTCCTGTATGCAACTGTAATACTACTATACTGTACCCCTGTATACATCTGTAATACCACCATACTGTACCCCTGTATACATCTGTAATACTACTATACTCTATGCCTGTATGCAACTGTAATACTGCCATACTGTACCCCTGTATACATCTGTAATACTACTATACTCTACCCCTGTATGCAACTGTAATACTGCCATACTGTATATTTAATTCCTCTGACAGTTGTGTTTGCGATCCGCATCTATGTAAATTTGCGCGAATGAGCAAATTTTTCATGCACACAAATGCATGTGGCAAAATTTATAGGACACAACGATTCATGAATTCAGGAATGGGTGAGTGCTGCCTCTGATTGGCTGAGCGCAGGGACCAATCAGAGTCAGCACTCAGCTGTCATTCAATAACTGAGAGCTACCTCTGATTGGTCACAGTGCTCAGCCAATCAGAGGCAGCCCATTCAGCTGCCTTGGATTTTAAATCCCTGCGTGCTGAATACTACTGAGAGCAGTGCAGGGAGAAGAGCCGGCTGGGCACGCCTGAGCCCCGGCGGCTGCAGAGAGGTGAGTATACATTTATTTTTTTTTTACACTATTTTAGGATGGTTTTCAGGGAAGGGCTTATATTTTAAGCCTTTCCCCAAAACTTACTACAGCGCTGTCGGCCAGCCCATTGCTTTCAGTGAAGCTGGCTGTATTGCCGGATCCATTGAATTCAATGGGAGAACATCGCGCTACTCTGTGACAGCGGATAGCGGGCAGCGCTCTTTTTGAGCGTCAAAATGCCCGTGTGACCGAGCCCTTTGTGCGGATAACCGCTGCCAGCAGCGTTTTTTCTGCCGTGACGCCAGCTTCGGTCACGCAATTTTTTTGAACGCATCCATGATGCGCGCAAAAAATCATGCGACAAAAGGCCCATGTGACTGAGCCCTTAGGCTGCTTTCACACTGGCGACAAAATCATGTGATTTTCTCGCGATACGACAGTGCTACAAATCGCATGTATACGAAGCCCATACTTTCTAATGGCTTCCTTCCCACTAGCAATGTTTTGTCTGATGCAATGTTGCGAGAAAGACAAATCAGGCGTGCTTTATACTGCTGCGATTTGCGATGTTTGAAGCCTTTGTTTTCCTATAGAGCTTCCGTGTTTATTGCATCGCATCTCACAAACTAGTGATTTTCTTGAGATGCGATGCGTTTCCCTACCCCTAAAATAAGCCCTAGCTGCATTCCTAGAGAAAGAAAAAAAAAGGAATATTTACTTAGCAGACTCGGTCCGGGTCCTCCTGCTGCTCTTTGGAGCTCTGCCGGGCATCCTGCAGTCCTCACTGGCCCCAGAAGATCACTTCCTGGTTGCAGGATTCAAAAATCCCGCCTCCAGGAAGCGATGGCTCTGATTGGTTCATCCAGTGCTACTCAGCCAATCGATGCAGCACTTGATGAACCAGTGCAAGGTTTGTGATTGGTTTATCCAGCTCTGCTTTGATTGACTGAGCAGAGTTTGAAGAACCAATCATGTTGTGGAGGCGGGATTTATGAATTATGAAAAATGCATTACTGATATACACAAAATCGTGTGTGAAATGCGGCGATATCACCGCGATTTTGCAGCGCTGATATAGCTTTCGCTCGTGAGAAAGAGGCCTTGGAAGTGTAGGTCTGCCCTACAAAGAAATTACGAAGAAAGCCAAGGTGGCGGTCAGTACAGCTTCCTATACCATCGGAAGGCATTCGGAAACTGGACGAAACTCTGATAGGAAGAGCTCTGAGAGAACAAAGGCCATTACAAAATCAGATAACAAGTTTTTGAGAATCAACAGTTTGCGTAATCAACACCAAAATTGCCCAATGGGCAAGAAATACTGCGGTTAAATAGCCTAATTAAAGTCTAACTTTTATTGAACTGAATTACAATACTGAGAGTTGTATTTTTAATTCCTCTGCCTCTCAGTATTGTAATTTAGTTAAATAAAAGTCAGATTTTAATGAGGCTATTCAACCGGGTGTTTCTTGCCCTTTGGGCAAATTTGGTGTTAATTATTGTTAATAAGCCCGTTGTACACCCTGAGGCACTTTTTGTATACTTTATGCAGTTTGTATAATCGGCGGCTCACAGCATAAAATCTTCGACCACAGCTTAATGTAGCAAAAATACACAAGCTTCCATTTCCTCTGCGATGAGAAGACTTCTATCTGCAGGTCTGACTGGTGGAGGATCAGCAAGAAAGCCGCGGATAAGACCTGCCTGGGCAAAGCGGCACCTCCAGTGGGCTACTGAAGAGCGGAAGGAGGTCTTATGGACTGATGAATTAAAAGGTGACATCTTTGGTAAATCACGCAGGGTTTGTATAGGTGAAAGGATGGTTCCCAAGTGTGATACCAACTGTCAAACATGGAGGAGGAAGCCTGATGGTCTGGGGCTCTTTGGCTGGATGCAGAACTGGCAACTTGCACAGGCTGGCTGGCATACTGGACAGAAAGGGCCATCACAGCATTTTGATACGCCATGCAATACCCTCTGGTGTGCGCCTAGTTGGTCAGGGGTTCATGTTACAGCAAGTCAATGATCCAAAGCATACTTCCAGGTAATGTCAGAATTACTTAAGAAGACAAGAAGAAGCGAGTAGATTTCAAAGAATGGAATGGCCCGCACAGTCTCCAGACATAAACCCCATTAGGCTTGTTTAGGATGAACTGGACAGAACGGCGAAAGTAAGGCTACCTGTCTACGGGCGTATTTTCATTGCGTTCCCTGCGGCAATAACCTGGCCGCGGGGAAAGCAGTGAAAGCTTTTCATAGCGTTGTTATGGAAAGCGCTTCCCCCCTCTCCACAGCAGATAGGCTCAAAGTGGAGATCCTTCTTACGGCTCCTGCTCCCGGGCGATGGCTCCAACGGCGGAGATCCACCGCGGGATACCGCAACACCCGTGGACAGGCAGCCTAAAGCAACTACAAGTGCAGCACAATTGTGGGAACTTCTGCAACAATGTGGGAAAGAAACGGCTGAACAAAATCTGAATGCAACTGTAGAAAGAAAGCCTCGATGGTGTAATATATCAGCTAGTGGGAGCGACTGTGAAGAGCCAAAAATCTAGATTTAATTGGTGAGACAAAGCTATTCCATTACTTTTATTCATCTTAACCCGTTTATTTGTTCTGTGCTGTTATTTCAAACTACAATCAAGACAATAAACTGTAAATGTCAACAGAAACTGGAAACATTGAGGTGTTCTAAAACGTTTGACTGGTAATGTACATCTGTGGCACATATATTCTCTATATGCATCTGTAACTCCAACCTTACTTTACTCCTGTATGCATCTGTAATACCGCCATACTGTAACCCTTGCATGTATTTGTAATGCTGCAATATTGAACCCTTGTAATTCTGTCATACTGTGCTCGTGTATTCATCTGTAGTACCGCCATACGTTACCTCCGTATAATTTTGATGTCCTAGAGAACATTGAGGCTTTGTTGTTGGACTCGGAGAAAAAAGAAGGTGACACGTTCCATCGTTTGCCATATTATAGAGGTTTGCCCTCCTAATAGTCTTGCTTTGCACTATATGGCGATATGCCTACAGACGTGCTGCACAGAACCATAGAAGCACTCTGCAGAAATAACTAGTAAACAACTGAACTGAGTAGAGCCATGAACGCGCTAAACATGGGGCCCTGGTGCAGATATAGCCTTGTGCTTCATCTTGATGGATAAAGGGTGGAACCCTCATTTTATTCTCTTCCCGACTTCTGCAGTTGTCAGTCCCATAATTACTATACAGAGCAGAAAAATGTATGTGAAGCCCTTATTAACATATCAATGCACAGCTTGTTTATGAGGATGTAAGCAAAGATAAAATGGAGTCTATACGATTCATGTGCGTTAGAGCCATCCATTTAATGATGGCTATATAGCAAACATCAAAGACCCCGCTAATGCGGCAACCGACAGACGACACTAATAAGTCGTGTTAAAAATTAAAAATACAGCATTAATATTCTCTTTTATTCCATTATAACATTGCCGTCCGTCCAGAAGAGGCAAATTGTCTGTAACAATGTTCACAGGGCCAAGGAGAGAATAATGATGTCACCTACGGCAATCTAAGACACCTTCTGAGGAGCTAGTGGAGAAATGAAGTTAAAGGGAACTTGTCAGCTCCCTACTGGTACGGTACCTGGGCTGCAGTCTAGCAAAGAACACGCTAATTTCAGTTGCCTGCTACCTACATAGGTATCTTTAGCTACATGCATCCTGTGTGGTTTCAGGGTGCTTCCACCAACTTGTAAGGGGGCAGTAAGCAAATGGAGGCTAAGAAAAATCTACCTTCTTAAATCCACCCAGCCAGTTATATTCTCCCTCCATGAGACAGCATCTTGAAGGGCTACGTGAATCATCCTCCTTCTGACTCTGTCTCCTACCCTCTGATGTTCCAAGGTACCCATTGGCTCTCTCACAACACAGTTGCTCAGTTATGCTACTGTATTTCTGTTGTGAGCTTGGTTCTGGTATTGTATCTCTGTACTTTGTAATTCTCTGCCTGATGATGTGGTGATAGAGAAATCATCAAACGAGTATAAGAGGGGCCTGGATGCCTTTCTTGAGCGTTACAATATTACATGTTATATCACTGATTACTTCAGAAGGGTCATGATCCTGGGATAATTCTGATTGCCAGGTTGGAAGGAATATATTCTTTAAAATGAGGAAAATTGGCTTCTACCTCATGGGGGGAGGGGGGTTGCTTTCCTTTGGATCAACATCGGGGCATAATAGGCTGAACTAGATATACATATGTGTTTTTTCAGCCTTACACACTATGTTACTTATTACTGAAGTTGGTCCATTCAGTTTTTATGTTGTGAACTTGGTTCTGGGGCTGTATTTATGTTATGTGCTTGGTTCTAGTGCTATAATTATGTACTGAGCTTAATTCATGCTGTATTTATGTTCTGAGCTTGGTTCTGGTGCTGTATTTATATTCTGAGCTTGGTTCTGGTGCTGTATTTATGTTTTGAGCTTGGTTCTGGTGCTGAATCTAAGTGCAGCATCCCAGAGGGTAACTCCAGACACAGGGTATTCGTTGTGCAGCTGGGAGGGTAGAGTGGTCGATTGTCACGGTGGCACTTACCAGGCTTCCTCTCAGAGGGACACATGTAGCCTCGGCCAGAGCAGCGCTGGGCCTCTTCTGGACACCCTTAGGAGAGGGATGTCCAATAAACATAAGAACAGGGGATAAGGTTGTCACGGGTGACACCACTGTTCCGTTACACATCAGAATGACTATCGGTGGTAAATAAAGAAGCTTCAGACAGTGTTAAAGTACCTCAGACCCTGGGAGCGGTCAGGGCCTGGCAAAACTTTACTTGAAGAAAACTTAGTACAAGGCACAAATGCAAAAGACAACCGTGAAAGCAAAACAGCAGATTTGAGATCAGGGAGGAAACACAGGATGACACCGGTCCTGCAGTCTCAGTTATCTGCTAGGAACCGCTCCTGGCAGGGGAACTCTCCAGAGGAGGATAGAGGTAGAGTCACTCCACCGACACTAGTAGTACAGTACCTCTGCACGGTGATCTCGGCCTTTCCTTTTCACACTCACTCTCAAACTCTCTCTCTCTCTCTTACTGTTCCTGCTCTCTCTCCTCCACGATTCCTGGTATATGTACCCTCAGGAACTGCTCCTCCTCTTCCATTACGTCACCACATGAGGGTTGAAGGTACCCTATGTGGCTCTCTGCTGAAGGCTCTGTGATGGCACTGTGTAATGGAACTTAAGACCGACTCCTCTACCACATCCAAATCACTCATATTTATAATCTCTCACATACCACGTGACAGGACATGAATTGATACATTTGCAGACATTTACCAGTCTCATGCAAACATTAACCTCTCACTTGCTGCAGCTGTGCAATACACATAACAGGAGACAAGACACTTTGCATAGCGCATCTACAAAAGACATGACATGTACGACATTTATGGAGGGGGCCAGGAATATACATTTTGGGCAACTACATAAATACTGTGCTTGGTTCTGGTATTGTATTTACTTTTTTTCTTATGACCGGGGGTAAGGGGTAGGGGAGCTCCAAAAAATTTTTTGCACAGGGTGACATCTAACCTAAGGCAAGCACTGATCTCTTCTACCGATCGCTTCAGGAGTTTTCAAAAACTTACATTTAAAAGTCTTCAACATCCTTCTGTGGCCCTCAGTAACGTGCATTTGGTCCCCCGATGTTGTACGCACTATATTACTGTATATGAGAGATGCGGATGCGGAACACTTACATCCTCGGACTACTTTTGGGCCATAAGCTTAGCTCATAGGGCTCAAAGTTGGTGACAGAGTCTCTTTAAGCTTTAATTTCATTATTGGGCAGGAAAAAGGTAACGGAGTGGTTGACGAGTCATTAGACGGCGGATGCTCTGAACATGAAGCGTACCTTTCTGCACGGCTGACAATCTAATTCCGTCCGGCTGAGCTCACAGAATCAATTTTTTACCGCGCTGCCGACGATAATTATTGCTAAAACATACATGTCCACCGCTGATGGCCCATCAATATCGCAGCGCTCGGGACCACTTCTCCGAGCTGTTATTTAATGCGATGCTTGATAGATTTCAGAATCAGATGACTTTTAAATGAGAACCGAAAGCGAATTCATTAACAATCAGACTGTTTAATATGCCTGGGACAATGGATCTGTTACCCGAGAAACGCGACTTATATTTTGTGAATGGTTATTCATTTGCGAAAGCCGAGTATGCGGAAGAATGACTTATTTCCCATGGGGAAGAGGGGGGGCTTTTTAAATGGCAAAGGAACAGGAACCGCATTGCATACACAGCGTTGCTGGGTGTACGGAGCAAGAGGAATCGCTAAGCTGCGCTGTATTTCCAGGAACGGCTCACGGAAAAATAAAACGCGGTATGGTATTATTTATCAAAGACAAGCGTAAAAAAAATGGAAACATAATATTCATGAGTTTTCTAAATTATACACTAGCTCAATTCTCCCACGAACAATGCATGGGGCCTTCCCTTCATAGATATACTGACAGGTGAGTGCTAGGAACTATTTCTGGTAACCATAGCAACTGCCGGAGTAAATCACCGCACTCTCTTCTTGCCCATACAGTGCCAGCTATGTATCCATCAGAGAGATGTGCGTCTTAGGGCTTGGCAATAATGGGTTCTATTTGGGCCTTATCATGTGTTGATTTCATTATCTCGTCCATGCTCTGCAAGCGTTTAAAGGTCTGACGGCAACGGATTTTTGGTGTAGAGGCGTCAAGAAAAAGTCGGGAAGATGTTTGAAAAAATGTAGAAAACACTTAAATGCTGAAGTTACAGAGTTTATTTGAAAGGTGTTATAAATATAAAAAGGAATGCTTCGATGGAGCCATCTTTACGGGGTTTTTTTTTTTCTCGTAAAGAATTGCCAGAGAAACATCTTAGGAATGGCAAATGTGAAATTTGGAAACACAGTCTTATCGAGAGGCGGGCGGTGATTGTTAGGAAAGTCGTTGGCGTTCTACACCAGCCCTGTCATGATCAGAGCCTTCTAGGGATGCCTCCTTTGTCATCAGAAAGTAGGGACCAAGGTAAGAGGGGCGTGGCTGGGGGTGTGGCCTAATGGGGCTTATCATTATCCTTCAGTTATTCCACCTGGAGAGATATGAATAAACTGACAACTGGCTGTCACCAACCTTATAGTGTGGCACTATGCTCAAGAGCCGCTTGTACTAAGGTGCCAGCACATGGTGCCATGATATAAGAATGGTAACAGACACAATACATGTCTCTTGTATTGTGTCATGAGCTGGCAATGGCCCCATAAGGAGGCGCCAGCCACAGACACCCTTCATATTGGGACACTAGCTGCTGACATCACACTCACTCATCTCTGCACACTCTCCCCATCCTACAACTACCCCATAGTACTAGTTTCCCCTGCTGTGGCCCCCTGACATAATAGCTCACTCTCTCTCTCTGACCCCCACTAATATAACGTTTCAACCCTCGGTGGCCCCATTTTTGTATAGCTCCACCCCACTTACATATAGTTCCCCTCTCTGTGGCCCACTTACATATAGTTCCTCCCCCTGTGGCCCCATTTTTCTATAGCTTCCCTGACTTGTAGCCATTGTCAGAGGCGGACAATGGCTGTATCGTGAAGCCTTGCCACCTCTAGCCAGGGACTCGCCCAGGAAGGGGAGTGGAGAGTTGATAAACCGGCAAGGGACAGGAGGAGAAAAGTCCTGTCAGGTGCTGGTTAGTGCCAGACCGGCGTCAGGAAAAAGGGAACACGGGAAGCCCTTGCAAGCGCTGCATTAGGTGGTTCTGCCCCTGGTGATGTCAGGGCTAATGTGACTAGTACATCAGCACTGTGAAAACTTGGCCTGCAGCTGGGAAGTGAATGGGCCTAAGCTCCACCTGGTCTGCCCATTGTCCTGAATGTTTGGAACTGTTCTGTGTGCCTTGGAGGAGCATATGAAAGGTTTAGAAGCTGCATGATGCATGGTAATGACTCAGCTATAGGAGAGAGAGATGCAGAGTATATGCAGGAAGCTACACACAGCAGAGCCAACAGCGAAGAGATGGTCCTACACAATGGGCCTAACCAAGACAGATGGTAAAAGGGCCTGATCACCAGGGGCTGAAGATACGAGTTGTCAGTAAAAGGACCCTGACGATCCAGGGGCCAAAAATGACATAACACCACATGGAAGGAGAGGGACTCAGTCCCTGAATTAGAAGACATCACCAAAGATCTGGATTCAATAATGTGAGATGTAAATATACGAGAGATGACGTTTTGCCCCTACAGTGCATTGAGTGAAATGGGACTTGCGGTGCATGAAGCTGGGATGATGAAATGTTGTGCTTCATCGTGTTCCCCCTCTCCCTTCCTCCTCCTGTAACATGTATATCCTCCCTCTCATTTCTTCCCTCCTGTAACACATATATAGGTTTCCATCATGTCCTCCTCTCCCTTCTCTCCTCCTGTAGCATATATTAAGGTCTCCATCATGTCCTCCCTCTCCCTACTCTCCTCCTGTAACATATATAAAGGTCTCTATCATGTCCTCCCTCTCCCTTCTCTCATCATGTAGCATAAATAAAGGTTTTCATTGCGTCCCCCTCTCCATTCTCTCCACCTGTAACATATATAAAGGTCTCTATCGTGTACCCTTCTCCCTTCTCTCCTCCTATACCATATATAAAGGTCTCCATCATGTCCCCCTCTCCCTCCTCTTCTCAAGTAACATACATAAAGGTTTCTATCATGTTCTCCCTCTCCCTTCTCTCATTCTGTAACAGATATAAGGGTCTGCATGAGGTCCCCCTCTCCCTTCTCTCCTCGTATAAAATATATAAAGGTCTCCACCATGTCCCCCTCTCCCTTCTCTTGTAACATATATAAAGGTCTCCATCATGTTTCCCTCTCGCTTCTCTCATGTAGCATATACAAAGGTTTCCATCATGTCCTCTTCTCCCTTCTCTCCTCATGCAACATATATATAAAGGTTTCCATCATGTCCCCTCTCCCTTCTCCCATCCTGTAAAATATATAAAGGTCTCCATCATGTCTCCCTCTCCCTTCTCTCCTCCTGTAACATATATAAAAGTTTCCATCATGTCCTCCTCTCCCTTCTCTCCTTATGTAACATATATAAAGGTTTCCATCATCTCCCACTCTCCCTCCTCTCCTCCTGTAATCTATATAAAGGTTTCCATCATGTCCCCCTCTCCCTTCTCTCCTCCTGTAACATATATAAAGGCTTCCATCATGTCCCCCTCTCCCTTCTCTCCTCCTGTAACATATATAAAGGCTTCCATCATGTCCCCCTCTCCCTTCTCTCCTCCTGTAACATATATAAAGGTTTCCATCATGTCCCCTCTCCCTTCTCCCATCCTGTAACATATATAAAGGTCTCCATCATGTCTCCCTCTCCCTTCTCTCCTCCTGTAACATATATAAAGGTTTCCATCATGTCCTCCTCTCCCTTCTCTCCTCATGTACCATATATAAGGTTTCCATCATGTCCCCCTCTCCCTTCTCTCCTCCTGTAACATATATAAAGGTTTCCATCATGTCTCCCTCTCCCTTCTCTCCTCCTGTAACATATATAAAGGTTTCCATCATGTCCGCCTCTCTCTTCTCTCCTCCTGTAACATATATAAAGGTTTCCATCATGTCCCCCCTCTCCCTTCTCTCCTTCTGTAACATATATAAAAGCTTCCATCATGTCCTCCTCTCCCTTCGCTCTTCCTGTAACATATATAAAGGTTTCCATCTTGTCCCTCTCTCCCTTCTCTCCTCATGTTACATATATAAAGGTTTCCATCATGTCCCCCTCTCCCTTCTCTCCTCCTACAACATATATAAAGGCTTCCATCATGTCCCCCCTCCCTTCTCTCCTCATGTAACATATATAAAGGCTTCCATCATGTCCCCCCTCCCTTCTCTCCTCCTGTAACATATATAAAGGTTTCCATCATGTCCCCCTCTCCCTTCTCTCCTCCTGTGACATATATAAAGGTTTCCACCATGTCCTCCTCTCCCTTCTCTCCTCCTGTAACATATATAAAGGTTTCCATCATGTCCTCCTCTCCCTTCTCTCCTTATGTAACATATATAAAGGTTTCCATCATCTCCCACTCTCCCTCCTCTCCTCCTGTAATCTATATAAAGGTTTCCATCATGTTTCCCTCTCGCTTCTCTCATGTAGCATATACAAAGGTTTCCACCATGTCCTCCTCTCCCTTCTCTCCTCCTATAACATATATAAAGGCCTCCATCATGTCCCCTCTCTCTTCTCTCCTCCTGTAACATATATAAAGGTTTCCATCATGTCTCCCTCTCCCTTCTCTCCTCCTATAACATATATAAAGGTTTCCATCATGTCCCCCTCTCCCTTCTCTCCTCTTGTAACATATAGAAAGGTTTCCATCATTTCTCCCTCTCCCTTCTCTCCTCCTGTAACACATATAAAGGTTTCCATCATGTCCCCCTCTCCCTTCTCTCCTACTGTAACATATATAAAGGTTTCCATCATGTCCTCCTCTCCCTTCTCTCCTACTGTAACATATATAAAGGTTTCCATCATGTCCTCCTCTCCCTTCTCTCCTACTGTAACATATATAAAGGTTTCCATCATTTCTCCCTCTCCCTTCTCTCCTCCTGTAACACATATAAAGGTTTCCATCATGTCCCCCTCTCCCTTCTCTCCTACTGTAACATATATAAAGGTTTCCATCATGTCCTCCTCTCCCTTCTCTCCTACTGTAACATATATAAAGGTTTCCATCATGTCCTCCTCTCCCTTCTCTTCTCCTGTAACATATATAAAGGTTTCCATCATGTCCTCCTCTCCCTTCTCTCCTTATGTAACATATATAAAGGTCTCTATCATGTCCTCCCTCTCCCTTCTCTCATCATGTAGCATAAATAAAGGTTTTCATTGCGTCCCCCTCTCCATTCTCTCCACCTGTAACATATATAAAGGTCTCTATCGTGTACCCTTCTCCCTTCTCTCCTCCTATACCATATATAAAGGTCTCCATCATGTCCCCCTCTCCCTCCTCTTCTCAAGTAACATACATAAAGGTTTCTATCATGTTCTCCCTCTCCCTTCTCTCATTCTGTAACAGATATAAGGGTCTGCATGAGGTCCCCCTCTCCCTTCTCTCCTCGTATAAAATATATAAAGGTCTCCACCATGTCCCCCTCTCCCTTCTCTTGTAACATATATAAAGGTCTCCATCATGTTTCCCTCTCGCTTCTCTCATGTAGCATATACAAAGGTTTCCATCATGTCCTCTTCTCCCTTCTCTCCTCATGCAACATATATATAAAGGTTTCCATCATGTCCCCTCTCCCTTCTCCCATCCTGTAACATATATAAAGGTCTCCATCATGTCCTCCTCTCCCTTCGCTCTTCCTGTAACATATATAAAGGTTTCCATCTTGTCCCTCTCTCCCTTCTCTCCTCATGTAACATATATAAAGGTTTCCATCATGTCCCCCTCTCCCTTCTCTCCTCCTATAACATATATAAAGGTTTCCATCATGTCCCTCCTCTCCCTTCTCTCCTCATGTAACATATATAAAGGCTTCCATCATGTCCCCCCTCCCTTCTCTCCTCCTGTAACATATGTAAAGGTTTCCATCATGTCCCCCTCTCCCTTCTCTCCTCCTACAACATATATAAAGGTTTCCACCATGTCCTCCTCTCCCTTCTCTCCTCCTGTAACATATATAAAGGTTTCCATCATGTCCTCCTCTCCCTTCTCTCCTTATGTAACATATATAAAGGTTTCCATCATCTCCCACTCTCCCTCCTCTCCTCCTGTAATCTATATAAAGGTTTCCATCATGTTTCCCTCTCGCTTCTCTCATGTAGCATATACAAAGGTTTCCACCATGTCCTCCTCTCCCTTCTCTCCTCCTATAACATATATAAAGGCCTCCATCATGTCCCCTCTCTCTTCTCTCCTCCTGTAACATATATAAAGGTTTCCATCATGTCTCCCTCTCCCTTCTCTCCTCCTATAACATATATAAAGGTTTCCATCATGTCCCCCTCTCCCTTCTCTCCTCCTGTAACATATAGAAAGGTTTCCATCATTTCTCCCTCTCCCTTCTCTCCTCCTGTAACACATATAAAGGTTTCCATCATGTCCCCCTCTCCCTTCTCTCCTACTGTAACATATATAAAGGTTTCCATCATGTCCTCCTCTCCCTTCTCTCCTACTGTAACATATATAAAGGTTTCCATCATGTCCTCCTCTCCCTTCTCTCCTACTGTAACATATATAAAGGTTTCCATCATTTCTCCCTCTCCCTTCTCTCCTCCTGTAACACATATAAAGGTTTCCATCATGTCCCCCTCTCCCTTCTCTCCTACTGTAACATATATAAAGGTTTCCATCATGTCCTCCTCTCCCTTCTCTCCTACTGTAACATATATAAAGGTTTCCATCATGTCATCCTCTCCCTTCTCTCCTACTGTAACATATACAAAAGGTTTCCATCATGTCCTCCTCTCCCTTCTCTCCTACTGTAACATATATAAAGGTTTCCATCATGTCCTCCTCTCCCTTCTCTTCTCCTGTAACATATATAAAGGTTTCCATCATGTCCTCCTCTCCCTTCTCTCCTTATGTAACATATATAAAGGTCTCTATCATGTCCTCCCTCTCCCTTCTCTCATCATGTAGCATAAATAAAGGTTTTCATTGCGTCCCCCTCTCCATTCTCTCCACCTGTAACATATATAAAGGTCTCTATCGTGTACCCTTCTCCCTTCTCTCCTCCTATACCATATATAAAGGTCTCCATCATGTCCCCCTCTCCCTCCTCTTCTCAAGTAACATACATAAAGGTTTCTATCATGTTCTCCCTCTCCCTTCTCTCATTCTGTAACAGATATAAGGGTCTGCATGAGGTCCCCCTCTCCCTTCTCTCCTCGTATAAAATATATAAAGGTCTCCACCATGTCCCCCTCTCCCTTCTCTTGTAACATATATAAAGGTCTCCATCATGTTTCCCTCTCGCTTCTCTCATGTAGCATATACAAAGGTTTCCATCATGTCCTCTTCTCCCTTCTCTCCTCATGCAACATATATATAAAGGTTTCCATCATGTCCCCTCTCCCTTCTCCCATCCTGTAACATATATAAAGGTCTCCATCATGTCTCCCTCTCCCTTCTCTTCTCCTGTAACATATATAAAGGTTTCCATCATGTCCTCCTCTCCCTTCTCTCCTTATGTAACATATATAAAGGTCTCTATCATGTCCTCCCTCTCCCTTCTCTCATCATGTAGCATAAATAAAGGTTTTCATTGCGTCCCCCTCTCCATTCTCTCCACCTGTAACACATATAAAGGTCTCTATCGTGTACCCTTCTCCCTTCTCTCCTCCTATACCATATATAAAGGTCTCCATCATGTCCCCCTCTCCCTCCTCTTCTCAAGTAACATACATAAAGGTTTCTATCATGTTCTCCCTCTCCCTTCTCTCATTCTGTAACAGATATAAGGGTCTGCATGAGGTCCCCCTCTCCCTTCTCTCCTCGTATAAAATATATAAAGGTCTCCACCATGTCCCCCTCTCCCTTCTCTTGTAACATATATAAAGGTCTCCATCATGTTTCCCTCTCGCTTCTCTCATGTAGCATATACAAAGGTTTCCATCATGTCCTCTTCTCCCTTCTCTCCTCATGCAACATATATATAAAGGTTTCCATCATGTCCCCTCTCCCTTCTCCCATCCTGTAACATATATAAAGGTCTCCATCATGTCTCCCTCTCCCTTCTCTCCTCCTGTAACATATATAAAGGTTTCCATCATGTCCTCCTCTCCCTTCTCTCCTTATGTAACATATATAAAGGTTTCCATCATCTCCCACTCTCCCTCCTCTCCTCCTGTAATTTATATAAAGGTTTCCATCATGTCCCCCTCTCCCTTCTCTCCTCATGTACCATATATAAGGTTTCCATAATGTCCCCCTCTCCCTTCTCTCCTCCTGTAACATATATAAAGGTTTCCATCGTGTCTCCCTCTCCCTTCTCTCCTCCTGTAACATATATAAAGGTTTCCATCATGTCCGCCTCTCTCTTCTCTCCTCCTGTAACATATATAAAGGTTTCCATCATGTCCCCCCTCTCCCTTCTCACCTTCTGTAACATATATAAAAGCTTCCATCATGTCCTCCTCTCCCTTCGCTCTTCCTGTAACATATATAAAGGTTTCCATCTTGTCCCTCTCTTCCTTCTCTCCTCATGTAACATATATAAAGGTTTCCATCATGTCCTCCTCTCCCTTCTCTCCTACTGTAACATATATAAAGGTTTCCATCATGTCCTCCTCTCCCTTCTCTCCTACTGTAACATATATAAAGGTTTCCATCATTTCTCCCTCTCCCTTCTCTCCTCCTGTTACACATATAAAGGTTTCCATCATGTCCCCCTCTCCCTTCTCTCCTCCTGTAACATATAGAAAGGTTTCCATCATTTCTCCCTCTCCCTTCTCTCCTCCTGTAACACATATAAAGGTTTCCATCATGTCCCCCTCTCCCTTCTCTCCTACTGTAACATATATAAAGGTTTCCATCATGTCCTCCTCTCCCTTCTCTCCTACTGTAACATATATAAAGGTTTCCATCATGTCCTCCTCTCCCTTCTCTCCTACTGTAACATATACAAAAGGTTTCCATCATGTCCTCCTCTCCCTTCTCTCCTACTGTAACATATATAAAGGTTTCCATCATGTCCTCCTCTCCCTTCTCTTCTCCTGTAACATATATAAAGGTGTCTATCATGTCCCCCTCTCCCTTCTCTCCTCATGTAACATATATAAAGGTTTCCATCATGTCCCCCTCTCCCTTCTCTCCTCATGTAACATATATAAAGGTTTCCATCATGTCCCCCTCTCCCTTCTCTCCTCATGTAACATATATAAATGTCTCCATCATGTCCCCCCTTTCCCTTCTCCCCTCCTGTAACATATATAAAGGTTTCCATCATGTCCCTCCTCTCCCTTCTCTCCTCATGTAACATATATAAAGGCTTCCATCATGTCCCCCCTCCCTTCTCTTCTCCTGTAACATATGTAAAGGTTTCCATCATGTCCCCCTCTCCCTTCTCTCCTCCTACAACATATATAAAGGTTTCCACCATGTCCTCCTCTCCCTTCTCTCCTCCTGTAACATATATAAAGGTTTCCATCATGTCCTCCTCTCCCTTCTCTCCTTATGTAACATATATAAAGGTTTCCATCATCTCCCACTCTCTCTCCTCTCCTCCTGTAATCTATATAAAGGTTTCCATCATGTTTCCCTCTCGCTTCTCTCATGTAGCATATATAAAGGTTTCCACCATGTCCTCCTCTCCCTTCTCTCCTCCTATAACATATATAAAGGCCTCCATCATGTCCCCTCTCTCTTCTCTCCTCCTGTAACATATATAAAGGTTTTCATCATGTCTCCCTCTCCCTTCTCTCCTCCTATAACATATATAAAGGTTTCCATCATGTCCCCCTCTCCCTTCTCTCCTCCTGTAACATATAGAAAGGTTTCCATCATTTCTCCCTCTCCCTTCTCTCCTCCTGTAACACATATAAAGGTTTCCATCATGTCCCCCTCTCCCTTCTCTCCTACTGTAACATATATAAAGGTTTCCATCATGTCCTCCTCTCCCTTCTCTCCTACTGTAACATATATAAAGGTTTCCATCATGTCCTCCTCTCCCTTCTCTCCTACTGTAACATATATAAAGGTTTCCATCATTTCTCCCTCTCCCTTCTCTCCTCCTGTTACACATATAAAGGTTTCCATCATGTCCCCCTCTCCCTTCTCTCCTCCTGTAACATATAGAAAGGTTTCCATCATTTCTCCCTCTCCCTTCTCTCCTCCTGTAACACATATAAAGGTTTCCATCATGTCCCCCTCTCCCTTCTCTCCTACTGTAACATATATAAAGGTTTCCATCATGTCCTCCTCTCCCTTCTCTCCTACTGTAACATATATAAAGGTTTCCATCATGTCCTCCTCTCCCTTCTCTCCTACTGTAACATATACAAAAGGTTTCCATCATGTCCTCCTCTCCCTTCTCTCCTACTGTAACATATATAAAGGTTTCCATCATGTCCTCCTCTCCCTTCTCTTCTCCTGTAACATATATAAAGGTGTCTATCATGTCCCCCTCTCCCTTCTCTCCTCATGTAACATATATAAAGGTTTCCATCATGTCCCCCTCTCCCTTCTCTCCTCATGTAACATATATAAAGGTTTCCATCATGTCCCCCTCTCCCTTGTCTCCTCATGTAACATATATAAATGTCTCCATCATGTCCCCCCTTTCCCTTCTCCCCTCCTGTAACATATATAAAGGTTTCCATCATGTCCTCCTCTCCCTTCTCTCCTCCTGTAACATATATAAAGGTTTATTTGAATGGCTGCTATAATGGTGCCATTCTCATGGTGTTCCAGAATGACTGGATTTTCTATCACCTATCTTATCCTTTGATGCCGGACTATTGGAATTTTCCTCTAGCATGATTAAATTAATCTTATATGTAAACAGCCATGATTATAAGTAACAACGTATAATTACAAGCTAAAATACAGTTTTAATCAAGCGATCGTATATTTTTAATCGAAGCACAACTAGACTTCCTTGTAATTAAGCCGAATCTTGGTGTTAGCAGATAAAGTCGCCTCATCGCAATCAGTTGTATTTTCAAGACTGATAAAACTTTCTAATTGAAGGGATTAGAAAAAAGAATTTGTGCTCCCCCCCCCCAGAAAGAGCGCCACCCTGGTTCTCAGGCTGTGTCTGATATTACAGCATTCAAGTGCATAGGGCCAAACTGTAATACCAGACCCAGCCTGTGGCAAAAGGGGCATTGTTTTGGAAAGAAGAATCTCCATTTTTACAAGTCCTTGACAACCCCGTGAAGCAGGTGCAGATGGGGAAGAATGTATTGCAGCACATAATTCACCATTTTATTTAGGGGCATTTTGCTTTATAAGTCTGTGTTCTTCAACCTGAGGCTCCGCAGTTGTTGGAAAACTGCAACTCCTATGATATCTTTAGAGCCACAGGCTATTGTAGCTTTACAACAGGGTGCCACTTTCTATATCAAGCCCTCATGATTTTCAAGATGTCTGCTTGCTGTCATTGAATGGGAACTTTCAATATTTACTTCCAGAGGACAAAAATCTCTCCAGGTCATTGGATTGGTAGAAGCACAGGCTGTCAAAACATCCTGGGGATTTTAGCTTTGCAAATAATTAGCAACTTTTTGCAACAACTTTGTGTCATTTCAAGACCTCAGCTTCCTTTCATTGAATGGGACCCTTCATTACTTATTTCCTAGAGAATGCAAATCTCTGCAGGTCATGGGATTGACACACATGAAAGAAGCAAAGTCTGTCACGGTATTCTGGGAGTTTTAGTCTTGCAGTAGTTTTCTGTATAAATTTCATGTGCTTTTCAAGACCTCTGCTTACTGTTATTAAATGGGAGCCTTTATTATTTGCTAGCAGGGGATAATGGTCATTGGATGGACATATGTATTAGAAGCACAAGCTGAGGACATGCTATATGCTGCACTTTTGCAACATTTTGCTGCTTTCAGCTACAATTTCTTGTGGTTTTCAAGATCTCTGATCTCTGTCATTGAATTGAAACCTTCTTAGTTCAATTCCGAAGGATACAAATCTCTTCAGCTCATTGGTTGGACACGTGTAATTGAAGTACAGTCTGCCAGGACATGCTGGGAGGTGTTTTTTTTTGACAATTTATGATTTTCTGCTACAAGTCCATGATTTCCAAGACCTCTGCTTCCTGTCATTGAATGGGAACCTTGATTATTAACTTAGTGGAGGATAAAAAATCTTAGTTACAAGTAATAGAAGCATTGGCTATCTGACCATGCTGGATTTTTTAGTTTTACAGCAAATTGCAACTTTCTGCAACAATTCCATTTGGTTTTCATGATCTCTGCTTCTTGTCATTGAATGGGGCACTTTATTTTTGCCATTCAAGAGGATAATAATCTGCCCAGGCCATTAGATGTACAGACACAGTAAAAGCACAGGTCATCAGAGCATGCTGCAAGTTTTAGTTTTGCAATAGTTTGCAACTTTCTACTCCATGTGGTTTTCAATACCTTTACTTTTTGTCATTGAATGAAAGCTAACATTCTGTCCCATCATTGGGTGGACACATGGTAGAAGCATGTGGTCAAAGGATGCTGAAACTTGTAGTTCTGGAACCTTCTTTGTTTACTTGCAAGGACAGAAAGCTGTCCTGTCCTAGAGAGGTGATGAGTCTGACCTAAAAATCCCATCGCCCCAGGGTTACATTCCCTCCCTTAATAGGCTCACCATGGAAAATTGTGGCAAATCGCAACTAGCTGTGATTTGAATCCCGTGAACGGAGAATTGCGATGACTCTCCGTTCGTGGACGTCAGGCTGCTCTTTCCATTGTTCTCCGAAGGAAAGCGTTTCCTGCATTACCCGCGGCCAGATTATCACTGCGGATAATGCAATGACAACTCCCCCGTGGGCAGGCAGCCTTATTCACAGTTTCATAACTGTTGGTTAACACTTGGAGGAAGAACTCAGGAAGAAAGAATTTACCTTCAAAAGAGCAGGAGGAGGGTTGGAATGTACATAGGGCTATCTTGGTATCCAATTACAACAGTGTGAGTAGAGAAGACTACAATATACTTCAGCTTTCTGGCTGATAACAGAGAGGCAATAGCAGTTAAAGTATATTAATTTTTCTATGTCCTCGTACCACATTTTTCTTCCTTTGATAGCTATCACTCGCTTATAGCCTATCATTCTAATTTATGAGTTTATACCCCCGTGGACTTTAGTATAGCCTGTGTATTCTGTGCTCCATCATTGCATATCCATGCTTTAGAGAATATACTGGATTATAGCATATGATCTGTGAACCTTGTTCACACATGTAATAAGTATTGTATGCGCAACCCCCTACTTGTCTCCCCCTCTGCATGTAGTAAGTATGGCACACTAATGTCCCTGTGATGTGTATACCCATTCTAGCTTCTTGCAAACATTTATCACCATTATTGGCACAAGTCCCAATTTCCTGTATATTGTAATCCCCCCCCCCCCAACATAGTCTTTAGTAGGCTCTTCATTCTTCTTGTTGTCTTGCAGCTATAGTTCTCCCCTCTCCTAGGTGTTTGAGGGAAAAACAATGTCTATGTGCAAAAACCACTGACTCTGTGAAGAAAACACTATCAGCTGGTCCCTCCTGGGCTTCCAAGAGGGGGCAAGGTCCTTGTCTGATCTAAGGCAGTTCTGGAGGTTTTTAAGGTGAGCTTCAGGGGATCCGTTGGGTGTGGTATGCAGGCACGGTCAGTGTAGGCCACTTTGACTCTGATCTGGTGGATTCAAGGTCCCATCTCAGCAACTTTAACAACAGTCGGGGTAGATGGGATAACAGTGTATGGACCCTTCCACCAAGGTCTATGAGGCCTCTGGTGCCAATCTTTCACCCAGACTTTTTCCCTTGGAAGAAAAAAGAAGTACACAGCAGTATCCAGACATAAAAGAAGTACACAGCAGTATCCAGACATAAAAAAAGTACACAGCCGTATCCAGACATATAGGTAACTTTTGCACAGCAGTATTCAAACAAATAGACAAAGTAGACAAAGACCAGGAGATACTTCCATCCGAAAGGATGAACCAACCCTCAGATGTGTATTTTCCAACCTCCGTCTTTAGCCTTTTCTGTTCATCCCGATAGTAGTAGGGGTTCCAGATGCTGAGGGAATTGGGAAAAAGGCTTGTAGCTTGACAAGACTTTCGGCGTTTAGGAGAGTGGCAGCTCGCTTGGTATCTGCATCTACTTTTCTGTTTCTCTGTACAACGAGTGAGTCTCCCTTCTGTTTTCCTTTGCAGTGAATAACCCACGTCTCTTGTGACAGTTCCGGAATAAGAGGCGCGTGTTTTACTTCTTGACCCGCTGAAGACCTCAGACTATTTTCTTTGCTCAGGGCCCCATGAACATGGAGTGTGAGGAAGGCATATTTTGATTGAGTGAAGATATTGACTTTCACCCCAGCTGCCAGCCGTAGGGCCTCTGATAAGTGCAATAAGTTCTGCCTTTTGAGTGAAAGTTCCTTTGGGCAGCGGTTTTGCTTCCATAGTAGTCTGTAGGGTGACCACTGCATATCCAGCATAGTGTATGCCTTCTTCTATGAAACTTTAACCATCTGTGTACTATTTGACATCAATAAAGTGATGCTTCTCGACTTTTCCAGTACCTCCCACAATCTGGTCTGTTCTGCGTGAAAGAGGTGCTAGTTGTCAGGTTATAACTGCATTTTCTGCTCCGGTATCAACCATAAAGTTCACAAAATGATCCCATACATTTACTCTGACCATAGGTTCCTGGGAGCCCAGCAGAACCTGGTCATTCTCATTCAGCATTATCTTTGTAGAGTGGAACATAAGGAGCAAAACAAGATGGAGCTTGTGGGGGCGGGCCTGAGTAGCTCTGCCATGTGCTTGTGTCTGGTAGCGGCCATTTTGGACCTGGCCCCTTCCTCCTTCTCTTCCTGTATGAGCAGAGGAAGTGAGGGGACAGTCTCTACTCCAGTGACCATGCTTCCTGCACCTTCTTCATTGGTCTCCATCAAGTGGATGGTGTTGGGGCCCACCGTTCTGTACGTATGAAGGAGGTGGGTTGTTTCGGGCAATGTATGCGGGTGGCGGCTGTCTTGACTGGATTTCTGCAGACAGTAAGGCTGACATATTTTTCATTTTAACAGTCTTTTGTCTCTAGCCATTGTGCAACATGCAGTCCAGCAAAACCTCCCTGCTCTTGTAACTTTCTTCTAATGTCACTATTAGCATCCCAGTTCAGGTCGACATCAGGATATATGTATATATGTGAGTGAGTGAATTTGCTATATCATGTGGGATTGTGCTCTGTCAGGTTCTCCCCAAAACTTGTGTCAATACAGCAACATTCTTCAATACTAAACAGAGTACGAAGGTGTTGACAATCCCCTTCCTGATACTTTCCAACAATTCCATCATTCTCTGCAGTTGTTCAAGAATGATGGAATTGTTGATTTTCCTGCTCAAAAGTTTGGTACTGGTATAAGGGGATATACAGAAAGAAAAACAGTATATCTATCTACAATAAGAGTTTCTTGGAGGGACATTATGGGCTTGACATTCTTAGATCTTGTTACACCTGGGAAGGATCTTAGGCCTCATGTCCACTAGGAAATTTGGGCCCGCGCGGATTCTCAATGCAGAATCCCGCAGCCGGACTCTACTTTCTCGTGGACATGAGGCCTGAAAAAAGATTTAACTCACCTGTCCGGATGCTGCGGGTTCCCGTCTGTCGTGGCCGAATATTCGGTGGATGTGCTCGACACTCTGGCAGCGTGCTGCGCGCATGCGCCGTGCACTCTTTTTTTTTCTTTTTGAACTCCTGCTCTCCCACGCTCCCGCGCCGGAGAGCAGACATTCAGCTGCGGGTGTACCGCGGGACCGGACGGCTTCCCTAGGCTTCTATGGAAGCCTGCGGATGCCGTCCACACGGGAGACCCGCAGAAAATGGAGTATGCTGTGTTTTTTCTCCCGCATGTGAGAAAACACGAATCCATTAAAATGCCATCCGCTGGTGCAAATTTCAACTTAATTGGCCGCGGATGGCCAATGATTCCCTATGGGCAAAATTGAATGCAGATTCCGCAGCGGAAATCCACAGCGGAATCTGAAATTCAATTTTGCTAGTGGACATGAGGCCTTAAGAAGGCATATTCCCAGTGGTGTAAACCCTCCCATCACATCTGCTGGGTCAGTAACTTGAAACACTAGCTACTGCACACCAGCACACAAGGGAATGCACAACACAGAACAGTGGCTATTCATACCACAAATGTCTGGCCATCTGCCCAGACATGCAGAACAAATCACTGTTCACACAAATACACTTGGTTTCTTTTAGGGTGACTACCCACTACAGTTTTTTTTCACTGCGAAATTCGCAGCATTTTTTTTTCTCCAGGGGTCTATGGGACTTGTAATGTTAAAATCGCGATTGCGTGAAATTGCAATTTACAGCAAAATCGCGATTTTAACATTACAAGTCCCATAGACCCCTGCAGAAAAAAAAAACGCTGCGAATTTCGCAGTGAACAAAAACTGTAGTGGGTAGTCACCCTTAGGGTGGACACTCACCGGCGAGATTTTCTTTCTTGCGATGCGAGAGCACAAGAAAACGCTCGCCTCGCAGCGCAAGAAAGACGCCAGAATAGAACCGGCATATCACTAGTGCTGTCAATGGGGCCAGTGGCAGCAGCGCTAGCCCCACTGAAAACATAGGGAGCATGCTGCGGACTTCTGCCACAGCTGTGACAGCTGTGGCAGGAGTTTCCTTCATCCCCACAGGGATAAAGGAATCCTCTACCACAGCTGTCACAACTGTCACAGCTGTGGCAGAAGTCCGCGGCATTCTATCCCATTGCTTTCAATGGGATAGGCACTGCTGCCGATCCCATTGAAAGCACTGCTTTCTGCCAAGCCCCGCAGTATGATTATCGGGGAAGGGCTTGAAATATGAGCCCTTCCCCGATAATCATCAATAAGTGGTAAAAAAAAATTTAATTACTCACCTCTCCAGCAATCAGACACGTCCTCCGGTTGGCTCCCCTGCACTGCTGTTAAGCTCTTTCAGCAGGCGGGGATTTAAAAATCCCCACCTCCTGAAAGGGCTGTGTTGATTGGCTGAGGGCTCAGCCAATAGCAGCTAGTGCTTGACTATTGACTGAGTGCTCAGCCAATGACAGATAGCCCTTAGCTATCTTAGCTTATATTTCAAGCCCTTCCCTGATAATCATACTGCGGGGCTTGGCAGAAAGCAGTGCTTTCAATGGGATCGGCAGCAGTGCCGATCCTATTGAAAGCAATGTGATAGCATGCTGCGGACTTCTGCCACAGCTGTCACAGCTCTGGCAGAGAATTCCTTCATCCCCGTGGTCCACAAAGTACGCTTACTCTCTCTGTTAAGCTTGTGCATGCTGCTATCAACATTGATTGCAGCATGTAAGGGGTCAACAGTGGGGATTGGTATTTTCTGTTATTCCCACAACTGCTACAAGACCCTAGCGGTCAGTAAAATCAGGCTTCTGCTGGAGATGGCGCGGACTCAGCTCCAGAGCCTGCACCATCCATATGCTGTGCATGTACAGCATTTTGCAAGAACCCCTTTCTTACTAGTAGGGGTTAAAGGCATTATTGACTTTGGACAATCCTTTCTTGTTAGAAGGGTTCATCAAAATAAACTGATCAAAGGACGTCCTACCGCTGAGACTGCCTGCAATCCCAGCGGCAAATGCTCAATTTCCCTGCAGCATCTCCGCAGGGCAAATGATGCATTACACGGTGACTAGTGCAATCAATGAGTTGTCCCTGTAATGCATGGCCAGGTTGGGTCCTCCAGAGAGACACGCTCTTTTAACTGCTCCAGGTAATAGATGAGGGTCCTAAATGAGGCAGTCTCTCCCCACATCCCCACCCATTACCTTAGAATTCCATAAATGAGTGTTGAAAATGTGCTTTTTTGATTTTTTCTTTAACCAGACTTTAGAGTAATACCGTATATGTGGATATATTTCAAGCATCCGCTAAGTTACTTTTTTATTGAAGGAACAGAGCTTTGCTCTACTAATCCAGCCTAAGGACATCTGCTGAATTACTATTGATTTGCTGCCTGGAGTTTATACCGGCCTTTACCTAGTAGATTAAAGTTATTATGTTTTCCACTTTTAATCCTAATCTGTATTATCTACTGTTGATCCAGAGCTGAATATTCAGAATCAAGACAGCAAACACAGGTACAGGTGTGTATATATATATAATGGCCACTTTATTAGAGCCCCCTAACTAGTGACACGTTGGACCTCCTTTGGTCTTCAGGACCGCAGCAATTGATCATGGTGTAGATTTCACTGAAGGGCTCAGTCAGACGAGCGGAGATCCGCACGTTTTTCCGTGCCGAAAAAAACGCAATTCGTGTGCGGGAAAAAATCTGCATGACCACGGTCATTGCCACCCATATGTTCTATCTTTGGTAGGCCGCCTGTAGAGATGAGCGAACCTACTCAGCCACGCCCCTTTTTCGCCCGAGCGCCACGATTTTCGAGTACTTCCGTACTCGGGCGAAAAGATTCGGGGAGCGCCGTGGGTGAGTGGGGGGTTGCAGCGGGGAGTGGCGGGGGAGAGGGAGAGAGAGAGAGGGCTCCCCCATGTTCCCTGCTGCTACCCCCCGCTCTGCCACGCCTCCCCCCACCCCCCGGCGCCCCCCCGAATCTTTTCACCCGAGTAGTGAAGTACTTGAAAATCGCGTGCTCGATCGAGTAATTACTCGAAACGAGTACGTTCGCTCATCTCTAGCCGCCTGCAGACGGCCGGGTCGGATACAGCAGCGAGAATTCTCGCCGCGGGACCCGAGCGCCTGCATAGAGCAGCGCGTACTCACCCGCGCCCCGCAGCTCCGGATCTTTCATGTGCCGGCTGCCGGCGCATGCGCAGACCGGAGCCAGCAGCGGGTGAGTGACGTTTCTGTGAATAGAGCATGCCGCGGTTTGTTTGCTGTGTGAGATTTCGCGTGGCCAAACCGCGGCCGTCTGCATAGAATTGCGTTTGTTAACGCAATCCTATGCAGGCTTCCAGTGGCGAAAATACCGCCGCGGAATTTCCGCCCATCTGAAGGCGGCTGTAGGTGTGGAGTTTCACTTGCACATGAGGTGCGGTTTTCTTTCTGCGCGGAAAACCGCGCATATATCCGCTCATCTGACTGAGACCAAAATCATTCTGCAGGAATATCGGCCCCTGCGGACATTAAGCTTCTTGTAGCTTTCAGAAATTAGATGGAGGTGCTGACATGTTCTGACCAGCTGACAGGAAAGGGTCACAGATTCATGCTGCTTGCGCCAAATTCTGACCTCCCATCAGCACGGGGAAACAGAGCTCTGGATCCGTCTAACCGGGGAAGTTTTTCCTCTGCTCAGTGATACAATTTTCGAGCTCTTTTGCTCACTGAAGCCTCGCCTTTTTGCTTCTCTTAGGCTGGTTTCACGCGACCAAGAATCTCGCATGAGATTTATGCGTTGCAAGATGCACAAATATGGGCCTCATTCTTTTGAATGGGATCAAACACGCAATCCACACTGTGATTTGATGCGGGGAAAAAATCACGTCATGTCCCGTCTTTGTGTTTGTCCTAGCATTGCCCATTGTTTTCAATGGGGCCGGCAAAGCATCACACCGCGTGCTAGGTGTACGCGGGTGCGATGTGAAAACAATGGGAAACACTCTGCAATCCTCCGCCACGACTGTCAGCCACACCGGATGATCGTTACTTCCCCAAAGTGAGATGCTTTTAATACAAAAATGCCTCATGTCTGCGGGGAAATCACATGTTGGTGAGCGCAATATCGGGATGAGTTTCTTGGCCCAATATCACACTCGCCCGTTTGAAATTCGCCTCAGGCATAGTGCTGGAATGGCAAGTTGTGCCTTGGGACACGTTCGTTGGAGCACCAGTGTTGTGTTCGGCGGCTCTTGACTGTACAGCACTTATAATAATAGTATAATAATCTTTATTTGTATAGCGCCAACTTATTCCGCAGCGCTTTCAAGCATGGGTGAACACAGATGATACAGGGGGGGGGGGGGGGGGGATATAAGGCATTGGGGAACACAAGCAGTATGGGAGTTACATGTGGAAATCAGTTATTATGAAGCAAACAGGGTGGGGTGGTAAGGAGGTGCAGGGGTAGAGGTCGTATGCGATAAGCAGGGTGGAAGTTGTGGGGAGCCCTAGGGAAGGGCAGGGGGACTAGGTCAGGGGATTTGGTATGTCTCCCTGAAGAGGTGCGTTTTTAAGGCGCGTTTGAAGTTTTGTGCATCAGGAATTGTCCAGATGCCTTGGGGTAGAGCGTTCCAGAGGTGAGGTTCGTATTAGAGGGGTGTTTAGTCTGAGTGTGTTAGCGGATCGGAGTGTGCGGGCTGGGTGGTGTACGGACAGGAGGGAAGCGATGTATGGTGGCGCGGCGCCATGGAGAGCTGTGAGACAGCAGACAGACAGTCAGTGATATTTTGGAGGAAGGGTTCAGAAATGTTACAAGAGGAGGTGTATAGTTGGGTGTCGTCAGCATAGAAATGGTATTGGAGGCCACATTTGCGGATAGTTCGTCCAACTGGTGCTGTGTAGATAGAGAAGATAAGGGGACCAAAGACCAAACCCTGGGGGACCCCAACAGTGAGAGGAAGCGGAGAGGAGGTAGAGCCAGCGAAGGAGACGCTGAAAGAGCGGTCAGGGACAGGGAGGACTGGATGGTCTCGGTGAAATGATGAGTGCGGATGGACTGGAGGTTCCTAGAGGTGTCATAGATGGGAGGGTCACAGGAGATGCTTGGGTGCCTGATGGAGAAAGAGAGGAGGTTGTGATTCCAGAGTGGAAGGGGGGACTTAGTAAAGTGAGAGGCAGAGCAGAGGTGGAAGAAGATTAAATCGAGAGTGTTGCCATCTCTGTGAGTGGAGGAGTCTGAGAATTGTGATAAGCTGGGGGAGGAGGTAAACATTAAAGGCCCGGGAGGCAGATGAGGAGCTGGGGTCATTAATATGGATATTGAAATCATGAAGGATGAGGGTTGGAATTTCACAGGACAGGAAGTTGGGGAGCCAGGCGGCGAAGTGGTTTAGGAACAGGTGGGTGGGACCTGGAGGCCAGTAGATAACTGCAACTTTCAGGGACATTGGGCAGAAAAGTCGAAGAGTGTGGACTGGAAGGTGAGCGAGGGAGCAGAGGGAATGACCTGGAAGATGCAGTTTGGCGAGAGGAGGATGCCTACTCCTCTGCCGCGTCTGTTGTCCGATCAGGGTGTGTGGGAGAACTGCAGCCACCATAGGACAATGCAACGGGGGAGGTGGAATCGGACTGTTGTATTCAGGCTTTGGTGAGGGCGAGCAGGTTGAAATGTTTGGTGGTGAGGAGGTTGTGAATAGTTGGGAGTTTGTTGCACGCAGATTGGGAGTTCCATAGGGCACACTCGAATGGGGCAGGGGGAGCAGTGAGGTGGCTTGGTATGATTGGGGAGGGGGGGGGGAGGATTTTGGTAGAGAGCAGAACAGGGTGGGCCAGGGTTTGGGGATTTGTCCCCGTGGCTAGGAGTAGCAGAGTTGCGAGGGTGAACAGTTGGTTGAGGGATTTGTGAGGGTGGCTAAGATGTTTCTTGGCGGTATGGAGGTGTCTGAGGAAGGTGAAGAGTGCATGGGAGCTGTGCTTGAGTGAGCAGAGGAGGGTAGGGCTGATGTGAATGGAGTGTGTTGGCGATGGGCGTAGGAAGAAAATGTTAAGGCTTGAAAGGAGAATAGCGGTGGAGGTTAGTGCAAAAAGGAAGGTATTTTCATCTAGGACACTTAATGCTGGACACCCATGTGCACCAGCCACATGCGCGGCAATGAGGCTACCGCCAGGTTTATAGTTCAGCCTACAAGACTACAGCTGGGAGTGGCTTATAGATTACATTAGTTAACCAGCTGACCCCATCATTACAAGGCTAATGAACAGAATAGGGATGGGGGGTTTATTGCCCTCTTTAGATAAACAAAATGTTCCCAGCAACACTAGATGAGACAGAGGTGGGGAAATGCAAATAGTAACTAATGGAGTCAAAAAGCAGGACAATATGGAGACATACCATTCAGATAGATAAAACATGAAATGAGCATGGGACAGCAGACAGCAGAGTGGGGTCAAATCAGTGTTTTATGTTATGTTGTTTTTTTTTTTAAACAGTACTGTCTCTTTAAGAGGGGACAGGTACAGAGGATCGGAGCTGAGCGGGAAAGGACAGGAAGTAGAGAGTGTAAAGAAAGCAGCTAAGCAGGACCCGGAGGAAGAAGGGAGTCTCTTCTGGTTTGTGCTTCAGGGTTGTAGCAATCGGCTTATGGACAGTTTTCTTTAGGTGAGCGGGGAAGAGTATTGATTACTCAAGTCATTGTCAAGTCATTGTCATCCTCCGCT
Source organism: Eleutherodactylus coqui (assembly GCF_035609145.1). Lineage (NCBI taxonomy): Eukaryota > Metazoa > Chordata > Amphibia > Anura > Eleutherodactylidae > Eleutherodactylus > Eleutherodactylus coqui. Next base: position 19,326,339 of record NC_089849.1, on the reverse strand, counting down.
CCCTCCCCTCCAACAATGCTGAACCCGCATCAGTAGGGCTGAAAGAGAGAGTCATCCCCGTACCTTCGGGTGTAGAGTGATTACAGATATCCCATCCTGATGGATGTAAAGACTGTTTGGTGAAACTACCATCGGTTACTGGTGACTCTGAGTGACGGGGCGAGGACTCTGTGTAGCAGCCACACTTACGGTCTCTTGGGCTATATTGGTAGACTGATGTCTCCCAGGTTACCGGATTAGAAGTTGTTGCATTCCTGTTTTACTAGTAATAAACCTATTGTTTATCCAACCATGACGGGTCTCGATGGCTACATAAGCCTACCTGAGTCCCTGATGCCCCATTTGCATACCCATGCGGAAAGGGGTACACCGTCTTGCTTATGGAGCTCAATCTGGTGCTCCCTGCTCCAGAACTAGGCTAGTTCTTCACCCGTTAGGCTGTCACTGACTCGGAATACCGGGAAAGTCTTGAAACTTCAGCCGTGGGCTTTTACATTCCAGTGAAGGAGCTCTGCAACTTTTTAATATGCTTTGTGTCAATCTAATATTACTGTTGGGGAAATGTGGGACTGAGGCCCCTTACTGAGTAATGGCTGGGGGTCCTAATGCTCTTGCAGCTGTGAGAACCAGTGTTCTTCATTCTGACCAATCCGTGAGGTCCCAGCTGACTCCCACCTATATAACATTTATCACCCAGCCAATGAATATGTCTTCGCTCCCCACAGCGGAGCTCTCTAATGTGGTTCCAGGCCAGTATTTATTTAGCAAAACTTCGAGGATTGAAGAAGAATATTTTCGCGAGTCCCCCGCATGGATGAGCGCGCAATTTAATACCTGTGTAATAGAATGTAAATGGCAAACAGCGTTATGTCTTTATTTCATACAGCCAAATGTGTTTTAGGAGTGAAAATGGAACACGAGGGAGATTTTAACCTTTGTGCAGCAAGTAATGAACACAGAACTGGATAGAAGCCGCCCTCCCCCATCCTGCCTCCGAATGGAGCCGTAACATGAATTGTGGAACTAAATAAACTTGGATTTGAATGAGCGGAGACCTACAATATCCAGGGTTTCTCTCTCTTTCGGCACATTTTATTCTTGACTGAAGTGCAAATTATCCAATTTGTCAAGCGAGAAAAAAAAAAAGAGAGAGAGAGAGCTGGTTACCATAGAATTGTTACTCATCAAATCACAGGGAGCGAGAAGAACGGAGCGTTATCACAAATATTCGCCCCAAAATTAACAATGAAGTGAAAATTGCAACGTGTAGCAATACTGAAAAACATCATATACAGATGCAACAACCTGGAAGGAATATTAACACTTAAGAAGGTAAGAAAATCTCAAGCGACTTTGTGATGGAGGCAAAAACAATCTGGTATGTTTAAATAAACCATAAGATCAATCGTGGGGGCCTAGTGATTTGGTTGCATGTAGATTGAGTCTTCATTTTTGGATTCTGGTTCAAGAGCAGCGTGGAGGGGACTGAGATCATTTGCATATGTTCCAGTTAAAGGAAGTCTGTCACCTTAATTTGGCCTATTAACCCAATATACTGTTATGTATGCGCTGTCATAAAGAACCCAGCGTTACCTTTATCTTTGGCCAATGTGTCTCCTATGCAAAGATATGGGACGATACGTTTCTTCTGCACCATATGCTATTGAGCCGCGGACCATCCGATGGGTGGTCCGCCTCTGCCATCCGTCTGCCTCTTTCCCAGCCTTTTCTGCTAAAAACCAACCCTTTCTTGCCAATGGGACACCTCCAGCTCTTCCCACTGGAGACGTTGTGTTCCACCTCCAACACACTGACGATGGCGCATGCGCCGTGACTCGTTCTCAGGCCAGAGTGATTGGATGCGCAGAAACTTCTGTATATAATGCTTTGAATGTAGTCGTCAAGGTGTCCTGAAAAAATGAGTTTTCATATATTCATAGCTTGGCTTTCCTTTGACTGGACAGAGATTCAGTATTGGCCCCCCACCAATCTGGTGCTGTCAGGTGATGTGTGAGCATTAGGTATAAAGGAGAGGATCACACAAGTAGGCCCAAGTACAGAAACAATCAATGCCTTCAGGTGTAAAGCTGACAATGGATCTGGTGGTGGGATGTCACCAACCAATCAGTACGGAACATTGTGGCACTTTTGGGCCTTCCAGAGTCCACTGTTGGCCGTGTTATTAGGACATGGAAACCATCCTATGTGTGTGGTGCAGCCATGTTCAGGTAGACCTCGTAAACTGACAGAACGTGGACAACAAAGCCTTGTAGGAGCTGTGAAGGCATCACACACATCATCTGCCCTCGCTCAGGGGGTCTCACAGTTCATTGGGACATCCATTAGCACCAGAACCATCCTTAGGGGCCGGCATGTGATGGGTTACCATGGACGAGCTGCTGCACACAACAGCACAGCCGCGAATGCACAGCGGCGCCTGCAATGGGGCTTGGAGTGTCGGACTGTAAATGAGTGGCAGCAAGTGTTGTGGACAGATGAATCACAGAACACCATCTTTCGATCAGATGGCCGCACTTGGGTGTAGCAGTTGCCTGGAGAGCGATTTGCATGTGACTGCATCGTCCCATCAGTGAAGTTTGGAGGAGCGTCTGTTATGGTGTTCGGGTGTTTCTACTGGGAAGGAGGAGGACCATTGGTTATATTGAAGTCCACCATTAATGTTAATGGGTGCAGAGACATTCCGTACAATGTGGTATTAGTGCTTTGTTGCAGTACTTTGGTACAGCTCCGCTCCATGTCTCTACTAACATAACCAAGCACCATGTCATACAGCACACAGTGTTGAAGCTTGGTTTGAGAAGCAGAACGTCTGCAAACTTCATTGCTCATAACAAAGTCCAGATCTCAATTCCATCGAGCATCTTGGTGCATTGCAAATACGCCCATCATTCCCCACATCACTATCTGAAGCTCTCCTCGAGGAATGAAGGCAAATCCCTTCACACATCTATGGGAATTTGGTGTAAAGTGGCCTAAGAGGGTTACTGCCATCATTGAGGCGGCCCAACACTGTATTGAGAACTGTAACTAAAATCTAATTTCATCACCTTCTATGTGCGTCCCAATACTTGTCAACATAGATGTATACTCAAAGCACAACCACTCAAATTCTACAAATAAGGACAGTAAGTGACCATACAAGTCATTACTTATCCACTCAAACATTTAGAAGATACCATGATACCATCTTCACCAGGCTTCACAGTTGGATGAGTTGGTATTGGTGTGCAGTGATCGTTTTCCTACAAACATAGCATTTATAGACAATTACTGTATTCTAACTGTGGATTGATGTACTGTAGCATTTTACAGCTTCATATGTCTCTATAACACATCATCCGCAGTTTTCTGAATATTATTTGTATTGAGGTATGGTTCACCGTAACCAATCCTTCCTGAGAAGAACAAATGTGTCAGTAACCAGGCTTTGTGTGTCTTTGATTAATGGGCAAAGCACCTATGAAACCAACACTTTCAATCTCATTTTCATTTTTTTTTCACATTCCCCCAACGCTACCCCAAACAATAAGTTATTAGATAATCCACTGTGGCACTGGAGTACCATTTCACATCAAGTGACCTGTGACATCACTTGGATTCTTGCCCTAGTGATGTCCCGGAAACAAGGGCTCATAATGTAGAAGCTATGGCCTGATGACATCCCATTGCGGTCCTTCTGTTGGCTGCAGTGGTCATGTGGGTAATGAAACACATGACCATTGCAGCAAATGTACACAGAGACCAGTCAGAGAATGTGATTGGCAGTGAGGGACCAGTGGGTCTTTTGAGCAGCGAGTACACAGATGTTTTTATTTATTACTAGCTTACCCGTTGCGCGTTGCTGCGAAGACAGACGGACAGACATACATTCATTCGTTTTTATATATCTAGATAACAACCAATCACAGCGCAGCTTTCATGTTACCTCAGCAGTATAATATATAACAACCAATCACAGCGCAGCTTTCATGTTACCTCAGCAGTATAAGAAATAACAACCAATCGCAGCACAGCTTTCATGTTACCTTAGCAGTATAAAATATAACAATCAATCACAGCGCAGCTTTCATGTTACCTCAGTGGTATAATATATAACAACCAATCACAGCGCAGCTTTCATGTTACCTCAGCAGTAAGAGAAATAACAACCAATCACAGCGCAACTTTTATTCTGCCTCAGCAATATAAAAAATAGCAACCAATCACAGCGCAGCTTTCATGTTACCTCTGCGGTATTATATATAGCAACCAATCACAGCGCAGCTTTCATGTTACCTCAGTGGTATAATATATAACAACGAATCGCAGCACAGCTTTCATGCAACCTCAGTAGTATAAGAAGCAGCCACCAATCACAGCGCAGCTTTCATGTTACCTCAGTAGTATAAGAAATAGCAACCAATCACAGCACAGCTTTCATGTTACCTCAGCAGTATAAGAAATAGCAACCAATCACAGCACAGCTTTCATTTTACCTCAGCATTCTCAATATCCAGCAATTGTCTTGCGAAACGTTCGGCGGATGCATCATTTTGTAGTTGAACACTCATCCCGATCTTTGTCTGGGGGGCATAACTGTCGACGATGCTCGTACGCACCCCACCTATCGTAGGATAGTTGTACTATGCCAGTAACCTTCCCAGGAGTGTACTCAGCAACTTCCCAAAGTCTCATGGCAATTGGATGAATGGTGTAGTAATGCATAAAGGACAGAGAGACAGACAGACATACATTCATTTATATATATCAGGAAGTGAGAGAATTAGATTCCGTACGTAAAATTTGGACGCTAATTGCTTTGCGCTTAGAATTGAATAATCGACTTGGGACCCATTAGCTTTTCCTATTTATGACATAATCAATGCTCGTGCCAAATTTCATGTTTCTATGTGAGAAAATGACATTCCGTACGTAAAATTTGGACACTAATTCTTTTGCGCATAGAATTGAATAATCGAGCTGGGACCCATTAGCTTTTCCTATTTATGACATAATCAATGCTCGTGCCAAATTTCAAGTTTCTATGACATCGAGAAGTGAGAGAATTAGTGGCAGTGATGGAAATCAAACGATCTACGTGGGGGGGTCGTAACTGTCGATGATGCACGTACGTGCGCCATTTATCGTAGGATAGTTGTACTATGCCTATAATCTTCCCAGGAGTGTACTCAACAACTTCCCAAAGTTTCATGGCGATCGGATGAATGGTGTAGTAGCGCATAAAGGACAAACAAACAGACAGACACACAGACATTCAATTTTATATATATAGATTTAATCCTGCACTGCCCCTAATAATTATAAATTTTTCAATCAGAAAACCCCTTTAACTGAAACACCTTAGAAGTCATTAGTATAGAGGTTCACTTACTTTTTCTCCCTGCACTGTGGATGATTATGTAACACAGTACTGTTATATTGTTGTTAATGTTAATGACTTTGTATAGAATTCTGTACTTGAGTGGCTGCACCTTTAAGTGGGGGAGGGAGCAAAGCTACTGAGTCTCTATGTGGGAACTAGAAGTTAGTGGATGTGTGAGGCAGCCTCACTGCAAGGGATACTCCATGGAGCAGCTATGCTTGGAAGGCTCCAGCGCTGTGGGCATTCAGACCCTGCATTAGTACAAGAAGGTGGTGAGCAAAGAATAGATTCTCAGGTAGAGACTGAGGTCGTTGCATTTCCCTCCAGCGCGGTTTCAAGCAAGGATTGTTTTCTGCAGTAATCTGCCATGGCTCTACTGGCCCGAAACTGGGTGCACAATAAGCAATTCCCGTCAAAGCAGGTCAATCAAAGTAACTTCCCTTTACCCAACAGGCCTGTGATTATTCCAGTAACCAGGAAGAACTATAGATTTTTGCCGTAAACTGGGAATTGCACGTTTTTGTTATATTCCCAGCTGGTTATATTAAAATTTTGAAGCATCTATGGTAAGGTGACCAGACGTCCTGATATAGGTGGGACAGTCTCGCTTTGGGACCCTGTGTCCCTCTTTCCACAGGGTTCTTTTGTCCTTGGACATGGGGTCACCATGAAGGTGATTACCAGCCGGGGCTCCCTGGCTGGTAATCACTCAGTGGAGCTGCTGCAGGATGCACACACTGCAAGATGCAACCGTGATTCTCCTGCCCTTACCTCTCTTCCTTGGTTCCACAGCAGGAGAGGAGAAGGCAGAGGGCATCCAGGCCCACACACTTCCGCCCGCAGCAGTGCTGAGCAGAAGAGCAGCGACACTTAGACTACAAGGAGGAAGCAAGTATATGTGTATAAGGGGGCGCTATTACTACTGGGGCTACTGTGGGGGTCATTATTACTACTGGGGCCGACATAGGGGACAATATTAGTAATAGTGTCCCCTATATCTGGCCCAGTAGTAATAGTATTACTACTGAGGCCACTGTGGGGGTCACTATTACTGCTGAGGCCATTGTGAGGGACACTATTACTACTGGGGCCTATATAAGGGTCACAATTACTACTGATGCAAAATGTTAGGACAGCGCTCCACTAATTAGCTAATCTTGATAATGTAAAATAGTGACAAAAATAAACGGGACTTACCCGATGCCTAGTGGGGTTCCTCCCTGGGAAACTCCACTAACACCTCCAAATCCTGGTATGCGTGGTATAAATGTATGTCCTGTGTATCTTATCCTGTGGTGTCAGGACAGCTGCTGAGTTGTTGTGCCCACTATGGCTAGACCTGCCCAAGATACAGGATACCAATTTAGATTAAAAAAATCTCAGCGCTCAGTAGAGAGCGACTCCCGGATCTCTTCACTAAACTGCGACTTTCTCAAGCATCCTTAGCGACAAAACGCATTGCATTGGATTGGAATAAAAGTTTTATATACGTTATGGAAGAGATCCGGGAGTCGTTCTCTACTGAGTGCCGAGATTTTTTAATCTACTATTACTACCTAGGCCACTCTGCACGTGGCACCATGCCTCAAGCTGACGTAAGGTATGTTTACATGTGGCGGAAATGCCGCGGAATGTCTGCCATGGAATTTTCCACGGCAAATTCCGCAGCATTTCCACATCCAAAAGACTGCCAAAATCTGTCTCATTGGTGCGTACCCGCAGCTGATTTCATTCTATGTGGCGCTCCCCCCCTTCTCCCCCCCTCCTCCGAAGGCTTAACGCTGTCAGCGTTTCCCCAGCTTCTGGTTCCCCGGCTTCTGGTTCTGGGGGCCTGGCCAGGTGTAGCACCGCTGGTCTGGTGATGCTGGTCAGGTGAGGTCACTACAGGCTGCTGGTATATGGAAGCCAGGGAGTGCTGACAGAGGGAAGCCTTCAGAGGGGATGGGAGGCGTGCTGATTTCCAATCAAAATCCGCAGCAATGGTACAGATTTTGACTGTTTTTTGTTTGGATGCGGAAATGCTGCGGAATTTGTTCCCTGATTTTTTTGAAAAGTTCTGTACTTTTTATAGCGACGGAGGTAAAATCATATGTCGTGATAAGCCCCGCCCCTGACCACACTCCTCTGCCCCACTTTGACTTTAGGAAATTCTAATCTATGTCCTACTGGGAATATATCACTTATGACCACCACCTTCAGGTCCCCACTTTATTCAGGGCATAGTTTGCCTCCATGCCTCCGTTTTGTCTGATGTAGGCTGATCTGGGCCATAAAGGCCTATTAGCGACACCTCTGACCTACATGGACCGTGAGAGCCTGGTCCCCTTGCGCGATCTGGAAAAAAAAAAAAAAAACAGAGGTGAGGAAAAAGAAAAAAAACACATTATTCACTGAAAAAGCCAAAAATACAATACCTGAAGGTCTGCAAAGCAGACACGGTCGCCATAGGCACGATCGCCATAAGGCAGGCACAATCGCCACCGGCACAATCGCCGTAGGGCAGGCGCAATGGCCGTAAGCCCTGGAGATATGTAGTCAGCCAGACAATAATGTGTGGAGGAGCAGCTTGTTCCTGGCAGGCTAATATGCAGTCACCCACTCAACCCAGCCCAGATTGGGGAGGAGTGACTGCATATACTAATAGCCTGCACATGTGAACGATACCAAAGATGTCAGCCATAGATGGGTGGTGACCCACCATACAGGATATCAACCCTGGCTGATATGACAGCGGGTTGCCCTGTATCTCCAAGGTGGGCCACACTGGCTGACATCTTGGGCTCCCCCACCAACTAGCAAACTACATACAAAAATACTAATGCATACTAATGAAATGCGGGTGTTGGTACTGCATTTTGGCCAAAACGCATAGGCTGACGGACCGCGTCGAGGTCACACCGCTTCCGTCAGTACCTACGCTAACTCACAATAAATTACATAAAATCACAGAGGTGAGGAAAAAGAAAAAAAACACATTATTCACTGAAAAAGCCAAAAATACAATACCTGAAGGTCTGCAAAGCAGACACGGTCGCCATAGGCACGATCGCCTCGCGCGATCTGGACCTAGCTTTGCCAGCTACCTCCCAATCTCACCTCACCATTCGGAGGTAGGGATATTCCAACGCCTGACCCAAGCCTGTTATCTACAATTACTCACTGTGCACAATAAAAGGCATGAACGGTGTAGTGTATAGAACTTGATGTGCAAGCGTTCTGGAAATTTCTGAATGAAATACGTAGTCTTGCACTTATGGGTATTTCCACTGCCTTTTATGTGTATGAATATGATGTGTATTGCACTTTTGCAGCACTGACTGGGTTACTATCTGGGAGATGTCTTGAAATGTATCTATTTGTTTGTCATGTGACCTTATTATATATATGTGGGTGCAAGAGAGGAGCTGAAGCTGCAGGAGCTGCTGCTGTTGGAGTTAGGCCTCATGTCCACGGGCAAAATAGCATTTTAGATCCGCAGCGGATCACCCACATGCGGATCTGCATCCCATGGGGATGCATTGACCACCCGCGGGTAGATAAATACCTGCAGATGGTCAATAAAAGGGAATTTTAAAAAAATGGAGCATGAAAAAATCCGGACCATGCTCCATTTTCATGCGGGTCTCCCGCAGGCTTCTATTGAAGCCTATGGAAGCCTTCCGGATCCGCTGCGGGTGAGTTAATTCTTATTTTCAGCGCTCATGTCCGCGGTACAGGAGGGACCCGCTGCGGATTCTCCATGTAGAATCCGTAGCGGGCCTGATTTTCCCCGTGGACATGAGGCCTTAGTCTTGGTTGATGTTGTTTTAGGAACAAGAAGGAGAGAGAGAGCCTAGCCTGTACTCAGATATCTACAGTCTAAGTACAAGAAGAGATGGAAGAGGTTGAACGGATAGACTTCTAATGCCATGAACCCCTTCTTCTTTCCCTGTGTGAAGTATATGAAGAGGGTTGCAATAAGTGCGAGTTTCCTACCGTGCAGTGTGAAGAGCAGTTCTACAAAATCCTGTGAGAGTGAACTCTTAGAGTGTTGGTGAAAGATGGTGTCCGGGACCAGAGAACCACAGATAACTTGGCCTGTATAAGTCACTCTGTTCTCCGGTGTTTTCTTCCCTGTCGCATCATATGTTCCTCTGCACTACTATGCTGCCCTGCACTACTATGCTGCCAGTGGATGTAATTGTTGGAACTGTTACAAGTTGATTTACAGTAAATGACTTCTCCGACCGTTCCTGGTTTGGCCTTTAAACTTTACCCAGTGTGTGCATACTTTTATTTGTTTCTCCGAGAGATCACCATGGAGGAAGGAACAGTGGTGTCACCCGTGACAAAAGGACTAAGGTAATCCACCAGCGGGTTTCCCTATTTAAAATAGTCTCTCCTCGCCCCTTGGACGCGTCCCTGGTTACCCTCCGGGTGGGAGATGGTAGAGCCACCGTGACCAGTGAACTACTCTACCCCCGCTGTCTCCTTGGCTGGGGTCCACTCCTTGGACCCTGGAATGGCACAACCGTTTGTGTATCATTAGTTAGATTATGTTTGCCTATAATTGTGAGTGACTTCGCTAACATTCAGACCACATTATGTAGTAGTAATCAATGCAGAAATCCAGATCACTCCGAAGGGTTCACTTACTTTTTCTTGCAATTCCACCTCCTTTAAACACATATTACCATGGAGATACCCAGGATGCTTCAGCTTCGTAGTATGATGAAAAGAGAGAATTAGAGTCTACAAGTGCGGTTTGTTGACTCCGTGGAGGGGAGGATGGTGTGTGAATGCAGAGCGGCCGCTTATCCTGCAGGATACATCACATCGTACAGCAGCTCAGTCTAAGGGGAAATAAAGTACCAGGTTTAATAAAGAGGATTTGGAGAAGACCTGGGAAGACCTAATCTCCTTTGATTTCTGCAATGTAATATCGGCGGAGGAGAGGACGAGGTCCGTAATGAGAATCCTCTTTGTGAACTAAAGAACAGAATCACCTTAAAGGTGCAGCGCCCCCTTCCCTGGTTCTCGTAAGGCTCAGTACTACAGCAGGGTATGTAGATGAGCTCTGTGCAATGTCCTTTTAAGGCCGCCTGCTAACTAACAGATCGGATTCCGCATGCGGGAACCTGCAGCGGAATCCGACCCTGTGCCCTGCCGGCATCCGCCCGTAACTGCTTCTTTCTTTTCTTGTATTGCAGATGGGCTGCAGAGTTCGCCATCGGACATGCGCAGTATCTTTATTTTCTTTAAATCCCTGATTTTCCCTTGACATCTCTAGGTGATGACGCCGCTACCTACGAGTCCAGGGCCATGTGCGAGTAGGTGGCTTCTGTAATGCAAACGTCGAGGGGGGAAGGGGGGGGGGGGGGAGGATTCCAGGTTGCTCAGTGAGTATAGTGGGTGGCATCCAGAAATGAACTTTTGTGAAGTGAATGTGCTTCCAGGCCTGATTGCTTCCTGGCCGGGGCTTAAACTATGGGGTCGCTTTTACTATTGAGGCCAGTATGGGGGTCACTATTATTACTGGGGTTAATAGGGGGTCACTATTACTACTGAGGCCAGTATGGGGGTCACTATTACTACTGAGGTCAATATGGGGGTCATTATTACTACTGAGGTCAATATGGGGGTCGCTATTACTACTGAGGTCAATATGGGGGCCACTATTACTACTGAGGCCAGTATGGGGGTCGCTATTACTACTGAGGTCAATATGGGGGCCACTATTACTACTGAGGCCAGTATGGGGGTCGCTATTACTACTGAGGTCAATATGGGGGCTGCTATTACTACTGAGGCCAGTATGGGGGTCGCTATTACTACTGAGGTCAATATGGGGTCCACTATTACTACTGAGGCCAGTATGGGGGTCGCTATTACTACTGAGGTCAATATGGGGGCCACTATTACTACTGAGGCCAGTATGGGGATCTCTATTACTACTGAGGTCAATATGGGGGCCACTATTACTACTGAGGCCAGTATGGGGGTCGCTATTACTACTGAGGTCAATATGGGGGCCACTATTACTACTGAGGCCAGTATGGGGATCTCTATTACTACTGAGGCCAGTGTGGGGGTCGCTTTTACTACTGAGGTCGATATGGGGGTCACTATTACTACTGAGGCCAGTATGGGGGTTGCTATTACTACTGAGGCCAGTATGGGGGTCGCTATTACTACTGGGGCCACTGTGTGCAAGATAGTGAGAGTAGAAAGATACTGTATGATCTGAAGCAGGTACTGACGGGCAGCAAAAGTTGCGCTGCAGTGAGATACCAGGCCAGGAGAGGGGAGGGGTGTTCCATAGATGACAGTGGCAAGGAGCACCTCTGGGCCTCCCTGAATTAGGAGTCGGGTCACAGCTGCAACCCCTGCGACCCCTTACAGCTACATCACTCTCTGGCTATCTTTTTTTATTACGGTTGCATCCAGGCAAGCACAACAACAGGAGAGTAGACAGTGTAGATAGCGACCTGGGGCTAAATAATGGGAACGGGGGGTCGAGCAGGGGGTTGGGTTAGTACAGTTAGAACTGACAGAACAGCCAATAGTACCATTAGCAGCAAAATAAATATAAGGAACAACAACAACCGTATAAATTGTATGACCACGAATATATTTATCAACGACCTGATAGAGGGGCTGCACAGTAAAATATTGATATTGGCAGATGACACAAAGTTATGTAAGATAATTAATACAACGGAGGACAATGTGCGGCTACAAACGGACCTGGATAAGCTGGGGGCTTGGGCAGAAAAATGGCAAATGAAGTTCAATGTGGATAAATGTAAGGTTCTGCACATGGGCAGGAGAAACATATGTCACCAATATACACTGAATGGGGTACTGCTAGGGAAAAGTGTTATGGAAAAAGACCTGCGGGTACTAGTGGATTGTAGACTTAACTGGAGCAGTCAATGCCAGTCAGCTGCTGCAAAGGCAAATAAAGTCTTGGGGTGCATTAAAAGAGGTATAGGGGCGAGAACATTATCCTCCCACTATATAAGGCACTTGTCAGGTCTCACATGGAATACTGTGTACAGTTCTGGTCACCAGTGCTCAGGAATGATGTTACAGTACTGAAGGGGGTTCAAAGAAGGGCAACTAAGTTAATAAACGGAATGAGAGGACTGGAATACCCAGAGAGGCACCAAAACTGGGATTATTCACCCTGGAAAAAAGACAGCTAAGGGGTGACCAAATAACTATGTATAAATACATGAGGGGACAATACAAGGATCTCTCCCATGATCTGTTTACACCCAGGATTGCGATGGTAACAAGAGGGCATCCGCTACGTCTAGAAGAAAGCAGGTTTCATCACCAACACAGAAAAGGGTTCTTTACTGTAAGAGCAGTGAGACTGTGGAACTCTCTGCCTGAGGATGTGGTGATGGCAAAATCCATACAGGAGTTTAAGAGGGGACTAGATAGCTTTCTCGAGCGGAAGGATATTACAGGATATAGACATTAGGTGACCAGCGGGTTGTTGTTCCGGGTCTTACAGTCAGGTAGGAACTATCAGAGGTTGATCCAGGGATTATTCTAATTGCCATCATGGAGTCGGGAAGCATTTTTTCCCCCGAATGGACTAATAGGCTTCTGCCTCATTGGGGCTTTTTGCTTTCCTCTGGATCAACAAGGGGGGAGGGTTGAAACAGGCTGAACTACATGGACATTGTCTTCATTCAGCCTAACATACTATGTTACTATGTAACAACGGCACACATCTCTCACTGCTATATTATGTTACAAACCTTAGGTCTGAGTAGGTTATTGTTCTACTGATGCTAACAAGAATTTTCTCATACCCCTACAGCAAGCAGAGATATTGAAAGTATCCTAAAATTAAGGCCTCTTTCACACAGGCTGCAAAATCTTGTGATTTTGTAGCCTGTATCAAAGAGGCCCTAAACACAAAGCGGCTGATCTATCGTGGTGCTTGGGCTATTTTTCTGTCATTTTTTCCTTAGCTGTGCCTACCTCGTCATTTTTGTTGGGTTTCGGGGACGTGACTAAACTGGTGTGTGACGCTACATTTATCATTTGCCTTATTTGAAAATGTGGACATTTTGTTTGCCCAAGCAGTGCTGAACTGATGGAACACTTCCAGCATGATTTATCATGAGAGGCTTCACTGAAGTCTGATTTTCTCACCATTTTTTCCTTCACCAACGTAAGGTACGACAAATTAAAATATTGCACAATGTCGAGGGGAAAGAAAGTAAACCTCCCGACCGTCCTGGTTTAAGTGGGACAGTCCTAGATTTCGGGTGCTATCCTGTACCAGGAGCCTGCCTCATGTCCCGACTAGGACTGTATCCGCATCCTCAGGACATCGGCTCCTTGTTCCACCATTTACTGTTTGACCCCTGCCATTGGCGGCCCAACACAAGCAGGCGCCATGACATCACTTCTTGTGCTGCGGTTCTATTGAGGAATCTTATAGCCTGCAGGTTAAATTGACTTGCCGCTAACAAGATGTCTTCTCCTGGATGCCAAGATGCAGTGACGTCATCACACCTGCCTGCACCGAGCCGCAAACTGCATAAACCGGCACTGGTTGGTGAATGACCCACTCTGTTCATGTAAAGCTGCATTTATACAGGACAACTACTGAATGAATTGCTGGAAGCATGCGCCCGGGCCCAAATACATTGAAGAGTTTGGGGGATGAGGTTCTTTGGCGGGAATGTATTTGAAAGTTCGACCGCTTCCCAACGCATGTATTTATGTGCTTTTGGCAATCAATAAGTGATAACTTGGATCGCAAAATGTTCAAAACACATACCAGTTAAAGTAATGGGGGGCATCGATTGTGTTTGCTTAGGGGTGTGGCTTATCTCCTTATTCTAGTGCCCCCAGTAGTACCTCCTCTCATTAACCAGAATAGTAAAAGTGCCCGATCTCAGTGGCCCCAATAGGAACAGTGCTCCCTCTCAGTGGACCAAGTAGCAGTAGTGCCCCCGCTCAGTGGCCTCAATAGTAATAGTGCCCCCTTTCAGTGGCTCCAATTATTAATAGTGCCCCTTCTTAGTGGCCCCATAGTAATGCTGCCACCTCTAAGGTTGCCCTAATAGTAATAGTACCCCCTCTCAGTGGCCCAAGTAGTAATAGTGGCCCATCTCTGTGGCCCCAATTATTAATAGTGCCCCCTCTTAGTGGAGTCAATAGTAATAGTGCCCCCTCTAAATGGCCCCAATAGTAAAAGTGCCTCTCCAAGTGGCCCCAGTAATAATAGTCCCCCCTCTCAGTGGCCCCAACAGTAATAGTGCACACCCTCAGTGGCCCCAGTAGTAATAGTGCCCCCTTTAGTGGCTCCAGCAGTAATAGTGCCCCCTTTAGTGGCTCCAGTAGTAATAGTGCCCTTTCTTGGTGCCACCCCCATCTCGAACCTTCAGCAAAGTAGCAACCCTATCATCAAGTGCTGTAACTTACTCTGAAGTTCCCATCAGGATGGGATGCCAGTGACTATTTTCAAGTTGAGCTGAAATGAAGCAACTATTGACCGTATTCTTGCTCGTCACCGGGTTAGTCGTTGGGTTTACATGGAAAAAACTGTTGCATGCATCTCTCTATGAACTATTTGGACAATATTTATCCTTTGCAAAGCCCCCCTTTGGTGACTGGTGCAGTTTGGGCAGCGTGAAGAACGTTTGTTCTTCATGAGAAGTCTAATTAGTTGCAGTCCTTTGTGTAACGAGATTGTGACTGGTGCCAAATGACAAACTCAGTTCTGCTACATCCGTATCAGCGCTAGTTGTTTATTGAAGTGCAATTATCAAGGCACCAGGTATCCTCCTCTGAGGCTCCCTGAGTTGGAGCAGCTAATTAACCTTCGTCACACAATCTGGGGACGTGTAATCAGTGATCAGGGACTTGCGAGTGACACACAGAATATAACATAATACATTTTTTCTCGTTAATTAACAAGGTCATGACTCAATGCGGGCTAATAATTGTCACGATTGTACGGAGTTGTTCCTGGTGTCCTCCATCAACGGCAGGAGGGAGCTGCTGTTCTCTTCCTGTGATTATACTAAGCTTTACCCAACCCTCCTGACACTATTGTCTTCATGTCAGGTATTTAAAGGGCCACGCTGTGAAATATGGCGGCTCAGTGTCACCGAGCAGATTATTAAAGACGAAGCTCCATATACGATGGCGTCTTTAATCCCCCTATTATGTTGGTATTTTACCCTGATTAGATGATCAGCCGTTATCTATATTGTGTCACAGCAGTTACATGGTGCGCAGTGTAATGTGGCCCTACTACACCTCCTACAGCGGTAGTCACCCAGCCTTCCTGGAGTCCTGAAAGGGTTACTCTATGGAGCCGTAATAAGGCAGATTTATCTTTCAGGAGTCTAGGAAAGCTGGGTGACCTCTATTGTATGTTCTACAACAGCGGCAGTGTGTATTATGATGTTCTGCAGCAGCTCATGTGTATATTATGATGTTCTGCAGCAGCTGATGTGTGTATTATGATGTTCTGCAGCAGCTGATGTGTATATTATTATGTTCTGCAGCAGCTGACGTGTATATTATGAAGTTCTGCAGCAGCTGACATGTGTATTACAAGGTTATGTAGCAGCTTGGGTTGATTTCATGAGGTCTAGAAACTGAGAAGGTGTATATTATGATGTTCTGCAGCAGCTGAGTTGTGTATTAAGTTCTGCCAAACATGAGATGCGTATTGTGATGTTTTGTGGCAGCTGAGGTGGATTTCATGAGGTCCAGAAACTGAGAAGGTGTACATTATGAGCTTCTACAGCAGCTGAGGTGTGTATTATGATGTTCTGCAGCAGCTGAGGTGTGAAGTATGTGGTTCTGCAGCAGCTGAGTTATGTAGTATGAGGTTCTGCAGCAGCTGAGGTGTGCAATATGAGCTTCTGCAGCAGCTGAAGTGTGTGTTATGATGTTCTGCAGCAGCTGTGGTATGTACTATGAGGTTCTGCAGCAGCTAAGCTGTAATATGATGTTCTGCAGCAGCTGAGGTATGCTGTATGATGCCGGACCTAAGCTGTATATTATAATGTTCTGTAGTAGGTGAAGAGTATTATGATGTTCTGCAGCAGCTGACATATATATTATGATGTTCTGCAGCAGCCGACCTACATATTGTGATGTTCTGCAACAGCGGACATATATATTATGATGTTCTGCAGCAGTGGACATATGTAATGTGATGTTTTGCAGCAGCCATCCTATATATTGTGATGTTTTGCAGCAGCCGTCCTATATATTGTGAGGTTCTGCAGCAGCTGACCTATATAATGTGATGTTTTGCAGCAGCCGTCCTATATAATGTGATGTTCTGCAGCAGCTGACATATATATTGTGATGTTCTGCAGCAGCTGGACACAGTGGAGTAGTAGAACAACCTCTTCTTGAGCTTTAACAACAACGTGTCATTCAATCAGTGGCTGACATAGTCTATACAATAAACCTTCCTGCCAAAGCGATCTGTGCCAGACCAGAGATAAGCAGCGCCCATATAACACCGCTCACCCCTGTCAATGACGCTTATCCACATACCGTATTATTCCACTGACGTCTTACCCCCCCCCCCCCTCCCCATATGCAGTATTAATAAAGAAGTTGAAATAAACTGATGGGAAAGATGCGTTTCCCCCCATCCCCTCCCTTGCGCCAATCCCACCACACGCCGCGCTTCTACCGCTCCGCCTGGCTGACCTTCCATTATTCAGCCTTTGTAAAGCAACGTAAACACAGAGCGAGGAGGTTAACAAGTGGCGGCCGAGAAATTGTGTGCTCAGCATAAGCCCATACGGGCCGCACTCAATGGCAAGTGGCGCCGCGTAATCACGGATAAAGCTTTGTTGGAGATGAAATACTGCAAGCTCCACATTTCCTGCTCTTTCATTCTCCGGCCAACACAACGACTTGGGATTAAAGTCCCCGCGGCTTAGTGCAGCCCTATGGCTTTTAGTGGAAGCGCTTAGAGAAACTTCCCAGCGGCGAGCAGAATCTCGTAGCGAGCGCGGCTTACGCCTGACTCTATGTCTCACGCCAAAGAAGGTTAGACTGGGTAAAGTTTTTTTTGGGGGGGGGGGACACCGGAGCTGTGATCACAGGCTGGCGGAGATCAAAGGCAGCGCTCATCCGACAGGCTCTCAGTTCTCGCCGTCAATTTCAAAGTCGTCTTTTAAAGTGTCAACTGTAGTAGGTGGTAGGATGGTGATGACAATAGCGTCTTCCTCCTGCCGCCCGCTCGTAACGTCTTCATCTAATCTGTGTGGGAGGGATGTGGCGAACGTCATACGGCGAATCAGGGGGGAAACGCCAAATCCGGAATACAGAAGAGCTCATTTCCATCTTTATTGAGTTTCCATCCTGAGGCTCGTTGTGCTTTTATTGACACTTTTATTATAAATTCCTTCTTTATCGCATCACGGATTTATGATCGAGAATCACCGGCTGTTATAGAATATGGAAGGCCGCAGCTGCGAACTGATTACGCAGCGTGGAAAAACTTTCTAGCAGATCGGCCATATTGGAGGCTGACACGTACTTCTTGTGTTGTCTGTATAGATGGTGAAGAAGGGTTTGTGCACTTTATGGCAGCTGCAATGCATGGGAGTCAATGGACAGAAAAATGGCCATCAATTGACCCCTTCGTGACCACAGTAAGCCTTTCTACTGATCTCACTAATGGGTTTTGAACCCATTAAGGCGGTGGCTGACAATAGTAAAACATTTGATAAAGTATCTCATACTTTACTTATTGAAAAAATGGCCAAGTATGGGATTGACAAGGCAACTGTTAGGGCGAGCACCCACTGGCGTTTGCGTTTTCCGCGGGAAAAAACGCAGCGTTTTCGCCGCGTTCCCCGCGTTTTTCCCGCCCGTTTTCCGCGGCGTTTTTCGCGGCGTTTTCGCGGCGTTTTCGCGGCTTTTCCATTAATTTCCATGGAGAAAAATAAGGACACATATGCAACTGACAGCTCCTATGTTAAAAACGCAAACGCAACGCAAAAAAAACGCCAGTGGACAGGAACACATGTTATCTCTATGCCTGTGCAGGAAAAACGCAAAACGCAAAACGCAAAACGCAGGTAAAAAAACGCCAGTGGGTGCTCGCCCTTAGGTGGATTCACAACTGGCTCAGTGATGGTACTCAAAGAATGGTCATAAAGGGCTGCACATCCAAGTGGAAGAATGTATCAAGTGGGGTACCACAAGGCTCTGTCCTGGGCCCAGTGTTAGTCAACAGTTTTATAAATGATCTGGATGAGGGAATTGATGGGAAATGGATCAAATTTGCCGACGACACAAAGCTAGGAGGAGTAGCTAACACTAAAGAGTATTCAAAAAGATCTAGACGAGCTTGCACAGTGGTCGGCGACTAACAGAATGGTATTGAACAAGGAGAAATGCAAAGTCCTACATCTGGACAAGAAAAATAAAAAAAGCCAATACAGAACAGGAGGAATTGGGCTAAACAGCACATGTGAAAAAGACTTGGGTATATTAATAGATCACAGGCTGAACATGAGTCAGCAATGTGATGCAGCAGCCAAATGGCAAACACAATTCTGGGATGTATTAAGAGAAGCATAGAGTCTAGACCAGGGGTCCCCAACCACCGGTCAGCAGAGCAGGACAGGGCCGCTGGGGTTTTTATTTTCGATCTGTGGTGCTGCCACAGACCAGCACTAAACACTGACAGTGTGCTCTGCTCTGCAGTGGCCCAGAGCACACTGTGTGGGCTGGCCTCAGTAGACGCAGCTCCTGGCAGAGAACATTATGCAGGGTCTGCCATCTTTTTTTAGCGTTAGGGAGTCGGTATTGTTGTATTGTGTTGCCACCGGAAGTTAGGGGTGGTGATGTAATACAGCAGTATTGACATTTGTAGACGCCCCCAGCTTCTGATTGGCTGGGGGAGCTGCCGTGCTATGTATAAACTCCAACCGCCTCCATAACCCTGCCCCCATATGACCAAAGCCCCACCCCTGCCCTACCCCCACCCTACCCTGTCAGACCATGGAAAAATGGTCTTGCTTGAAGCCGGTCCCTGGTGCAAAAAAGTTTAGGGACAACTGGTCTAGACCATGTCAGGTAATTATCTCCATCTACTCTTCCTTAGTCAGACCTCATTTGGAATACTGTGTCCAGTTCTGGGCACCCCAATTTAAAAAAGACATTGACAAACTAGAGCAAGTTCAGAGAAGAGTTACCAAGATGGTGAGCGGTCTGCAAATCATGTCCTATGAGGAACGGTAAAAGGATCTGGAAATGATTAGCTTGCAGAAGAGAAGGCTGAGAGGAGACTTAATAACTGTCTACAAATATCTGAAGGGCTGTCACAGTGCAGAGGGATCAGACCTATTCTCATTTACACAAGGAAAGACTAGACCAATGGGATGAAACTGAAAGAGAGGAGACACAGATTAGATATTAGAAAACACTTTCTGACAGTGAGGGTGACCAATGAGTGGAACAGGTTACCACGGGAGGTGGTGAGTTCTCCTTCAATGGAAGTGTTCAAACAGAGGCTAGACTAATATCTGTCTGGGATGATTTAGTGATCCTGCATTGAGCAGGGGGTTGGACCAAATGACCCTTCCAACTCTACCATTCTATGATTACAGGGGGCGGGGAGGGTCTGCGAGTGACTAAACTTCTCGCCCCCATACCGCCCGACGGTATATGTGCTGCTGCTGCGGCCGTCTGAATGGACAGACATTTATCTGGAATGATTTAATGATCCTGCACTGAGCAGGGGGTTGGACCCGATGACCCTGGAGGTCCCTTCCAACTCTACCATTCTATGACATCCAGACTACTGCTCTAACAGCCAGGAATGGAAAAAAACTCCTATCATGGCAGCTTAGCCCCTTAAATGCCACAATCAATAATAGCATGTAATCAGATGACAGGGGCCTCCATGTCTGCCATGTAACCCATCCTATTAGACCCTGCCTCCCACAAAAAGTCTTATAGATTGCTGTCATAAGCTTAGTAGAATGAACTACATTAGAGATGAGCGAGCACCAAAATGCTCGGGTGCTCGTTACTCGGAACGAACTTTTCACGATGCTCGAGGGTTCGTTTCGAATAACGAACCCCATTGAAGTCAATGGGCGACCCGAGCATTTTTGTATTTCGCCGATGCTCGCTAAGGTTTTCATGTGTGAAAATCTGGGCAATTCAAGAAAGTGATGGGAACGACACAGCAACGGATAGGGCAGGCGAGGGGCTACATGTTGGGCTGCATCTCAAGTTCACAGGTCCCACTATTAAGCCACAATAGCGGCAAGAGTGGGCCCCCCCCTCCCAACAACTTTTACTTCTGAAAAGCCCTCATTAGCATCGCATACCTTAGCTAAGCACCACACTACCTCCAACAAAGCACAATCACTGCCTGCATGACACTCCGCTGCCACTTCTCCTGGGTTACATGCTGCCCAACCGCCCCTCCTCCCCCCCACAGCGCACACCAAAGTGTCCCTGCGCAGCCTTCAGCTGCCCTCATGCCACACCACCCTCATGTCTATTTAGAAGTGCGTCTGCCATGACGAAGAACCGCAGGCACACACTGCAGAGGGTTGGCACGGCTAGGCAGCGACCCTCTTTAAAAGGGGCGGGGCGATAGCCCACAATGCTGTACAGAAGCAATGAGAAATAGAATCCTGTGCCACCGCCATCAGGAGCTGCACACGTGGGCATAGCAATGGGGAACCTATGTGCCACACACTATTCATTCTGTCAAGGTGTCTCTGCATGCCCCAGTCAGACCGGGCTTTTTAATTCATAGACACAGGCAGGTACAACTCCCTATTGTGAAGTCCCTGTCGACCGACAGCATGGGTGGCTCCCTGGAACCCACCGGCGGTACATAAAAATATCCCATTGCATTGCCCAACACAGCTGAGGTAGTAATGTTGTGCTTAATGCAGGTGGGCTTCGGCCCACACTGCATGCCCCAGTCTGACTGGGGTTCTTTACAAGTGGAAACAGATGCATTTATAATTCCCTGTGGACCCACAGCATGGGTGGGTGCCAGGAAGCCACCGGCGGTACATAGAAATATCCCATTGCATTGCCGAACACAGCTGAGGTAGTAATGTCGTGCTTAATGCAGGTGGGCTTCGGCCCACACTGCATGCCCCAGTCTGACTGGGGTTCTTTACAAGTGGACACATGTAGGTTAAACTCCGTGTGCACCTACAGCATGGGTGGCTCCCTGGAACCCACCGGCGGTACACAAAAATATCCCATTGCATTGCCCAACACAGCTGAGGTAGTAATGTCGTGCTTAATGCAGGTGGGCTTCGGCCCACACTGCATGCCCCAGTCAGACTGGGGTTCTTTACAAGTGGAAACAGATGCATTTATAATTCCCTGTGGACCCACAGCATGGGTGGGTGCCAGGAAGCCACCGGCGATACATAGAAATATCCCATTGCATTGCCCAACACAACTGAGGTAGTAATGTCGTGCTTAATGCAGGTGGGCTTCGGCCAACACTGCATGCCCCAGTCAGACTGGGGTTCTTTACAAGTGGACACATGTAGGTTAGACTCCGTGTGCACCTACAGCATGGGTGGCTCCCTGGAACCCACCGGCGGTACACAAAAATATCCCATTGCATTGCCCAACACAGCGGATGTAACGTCAGCTGTAATGCAGGTGGGCTAAAGATTCATTTGATTACACTGTAGGCGAGGGCCCACAAAAATTGCTGAATCAACAGTACTAATGTACATCAAAAAAATTGGCCATGGCCAACCAAGAGGGCAGGTGAAACCCATTAATCGCTTTGGTTAATGTGGCTTAAGTGGTAACTAGGCCTGTAGGCAGCCCAGTTTAACGAAAAATTGGTTCAAGTTAAAGTTTCAACGCTTTTAAGCGCATTGAAACTTATAAAAATTGTTCAGAAAAATTATATGAGTGAGCCTTGTGGCCCTAAGAAAAATATCCCGTTCAGCGTGATTACGTGAGGTTTCAGGAGGAGGAGCAGGAGGAGGAGGAGGAATATTAGACACAGATTGATGAAGCAGAAATGTCCCCGTTTTGGATGGTGAGAGAGAACGTAGCTTCCATCCGCGGGTGCAGCCTACGTATTGCTTACGTATCGCTGCTGTCCGCTGGTGGAGAACAGAAGTCTGGGGAAATCCAGCCTTTGTTCATCTTGATGAGTGTTAGCCTGTCGGCACTGTCGGTTGACAAGCGGCTACGCTTATCTGTGATGATTCCCCCAGCCGCACTAAACACCCTCTCTGACAAGACGCTAGCCGCAGGACAAGCAAGCACCTCCAGGGCATACAGCGCTAGTTCAGGCCACGTGTCCAGCTTCGACACCCAGTAGTTGTAGGGGGCAGAGGCGTCACCGAGGATGGTCGTGCGATCGGCTACGTACTCCCTCACCATCCTTTTACAGTGCTCCCGCCGACTCAGCCTTGACTGGGGAGCGGTGACACAGTCTTGCTGGGGAGCCATAAAGCTGTCCAGGCCCTTAAAGACTGCTGCACTGCCTGGGCTGTACATGCTGCTCGATCTACGCACCTCCCCTGCTACCTGGCCCTCGGAACTGCGCCTTCTGCCACTACCGCTGTCGGATGGGAATTTTACCATCAGCTTGTCCGCCAGGGTCCTGTGGTATAGCAACACTCTCGAACCCCTTTCCTCTTCGGGAATGAGAGTGGGAAGGTTCTCCTTATAGCGTGGGTCGAGCAGTGTGTACACCCAGTAATCCGTAGTGGCCAGAATGCGTTGAATGCGAGGGTCACGAGAAAGGCATCCTAACATGAAGTCAGCCATGTGTGCCAGGGTACCTGTACGCAACACATGGCTGTCCGCACTAGGAAGATCACTTTCAGGATCCTCCTCCTCCTCAGGCCATACATGCTGAAATGATGACAGGCAAGCAGCATGGGTACGGTCAGCAGTGGGCCAAGCTGTCTCTTCCCCCTCCTCCTCATCCTCCTCATGCTCCTCCTCCTCCTCCTGAACGCGCTGAGATATAGACAGGAGGGTGCTCTGACTATCCAGCGACATACTGTCTTCCCCCGGCTCGGTTTCCGAGCGCAAAGCGGCTGCCTTTATGGTTTGCAGGGAAGTTCTCAAGATGCATAGCAGAGGAATGGTGACGCTAATGATTGCAGCATCGCCGCTCACCACCTGGGTAGACTGCTCAAAGTTTCGAAGGACCTGGCAGATGTCTGCCAACCAGGCCCACTCTTCTGAAAAGAATTGAGGAGGCTGACTCCCACTGCGCCGCCCATGTTGGAGTTGGTATTCCACTATAGCTCTACGCTGCTCATAGAGCCTAGCCAACATGTGGAGCGTAGAGTTCCACCGTGTGGGCACGTCGCATAGCAGTCGGTGCACTGGCAGATTAAACCGATGTTGCAGGGTGCGTAGGGTGGCAGCGTCCGTGCGGGACTTGCGGAAATGTGCGCAGAGCCGGCGCACCTTTACGAGCAGGTCTGACAAGCGTGGGTAGCTTTTCAGAAAGCGC
Source organism: Eleutherodactylus coqui (assembly GCF_035609145.1). NCBI lineage: Eukaryota > Metazoa > Chordata > Amphibia > Anura > Eleutherodactylidae > Eleutherodactylus > Eleutherodactylus coqui. The sequence goes on along the minus strand of NC_089849.1, from coordinate 19,302,472 downwards.
TGAACCACCAAATTAAAGACGTGGGCCAGGCATGGCACGTGCGTGAGGCTGCCGAGCTGCCGAGCCGCCACCAGGTTACGGCCGTTGTCACACACGACCATGCCCGGTTGGAGGCTCAGCGGCGCAAGCCAACGGTCGGTCTGCTCTGTCAGACCCTGCAGCAGTTCGTGGGCCGTGTGCCTCCTATCTCCTAAGCTGAGTAGTTTCAGCACGGCCTGCTGACGCTTGCCCACCGCTGTGCTGCCACACCGCGCGACACCGACTGCTGGCGACGTCCTGCTGCTGCTGACACATCTAGATTGCGAGACAGAGGTTGAGGAGGAGGAGGAGGAGGAGGGTGCTTTAGTGGAAGAAGCATACACCGCCGAAAATACCACCACCGAGCTAGGGCCCGCAATTCTGGGGGTGGGTAGGACGTGAGCGGTCCCAGGCTCTGACTCTGTCCCAGCCTCCACTAAATTCACCCAATGTGCCGTCAGGGAGATGTAGTGGCCCTGCCCGCCTGTGCTTGTCCACGTGTCCGTAGTTAAGTGGACCTTGCCACTAACCGCATTGGTGAGGGCGCGTACAATGTTGCGGGAGACGTGGTCGTGCAGGGCTGGGACGGCACATCGGGAAAAGTAGTGGCGACTGGGAACTGAGTAGCGCGGGGCCGCCGCCGCCATCATAGCTTTGAAGGACTCCGTTTCCACAACCCTATACGGCAGCATCTCAAGGCTGATAAATTTGGCTATGTGGACGATTAACGATTGAGCGTGCGGGTGCGTGGCGGCGTACTTGCGCTTGCGCTCCAACAGTTGCGCTAGCGACGGCTGGACGGTGCGGTGCGAGACATTGCTGGATTGGGCCGAGGACAGCGGAGGTGAGGGTGTGGGTGCAGGCCATGAGACGGTCATGCCTGTGTCCTGAGAGGGGGGTTGTATCTCAGTGGCAGGTTGGGGCACAGGGGGAGAGGCAGCGGTGCAAACCGGAGGCGGTGAACGGCCTTCGTCCCACCTTGTGGGGTGCTTGGCCATCATATGTCTGCGCATGCTGGTGGTGGTGAGGCTGTTGGTGGTGGCTCCCCGGCTGATCTTGGCGCGACAAAGGTTGCACACCACTGTTCGTCGGTCGTCAGGCGTCTCTGTGAAAAACTGCCAGACCTTAGAGCAACTCGGCCTCTGCAGGGTGGCATGGCGCGAGGGGGCGCTTTGGGAAACACTTGGTGGATTATTCGGTCTGGCCCTGCCTCTACCCCTGGCCACCACACTGCCTCTTGCAACCTGCCCTGCTGCTGCCCGTGCCTCCCCCTCTGAAGACCTGTCCTGTGTAGGCGTTGCACACCAGGTGGGGTCAGTCACCTCATCGTCCTGCTGCTCTTCCTCTGAATCCTCTGTGCGCTGCTCCCTCGGACTTACTGCCCTTACTACTATCTCACTGCAAGACAACTGTGTCTCATCGTCATCGTCCTCCTCACCCACTGAAAGGTCTTGAGACAGTTGCCGGAAGTCCCCAGCCTCATCCCCCGGACCCCGGGAACTTTCCAATGGTTGGGCATCAGTGACGATAAACTCCTCTGGTGTAGAGGAACCACTGCTGCCCAATCTGAGCAGGGGCCCGAGAAATGTTCCTGGGAGTCTTCCCGCTCCTGAGCATGTGTCATTGTAGTGGAGTGAGGAGGCTGGGAGGAAGGAGGAGCAGCAGACAGAGGATTCGGATTTGCAGCACTGGACGGCGCAGAACTCTGGGTGGATGATAGCTTGCTGGAAGCACTTTCTGCCATCCAGGACAGGACCTGCTCACACTGCTCATTTTCTAATAAAGGTCTCCCGCGTGGACCGATTAATTGGGCGATGAATGTGGGGACGCCAGAAACGTGCCTCTCTCCTAATCGCGCAGCAGTCGGCTGCGACACACCTGGATCAGGAGCTCGGCCTGTGCCCACACCCTCACTTGGCCCTCCGCGTCCTCGGCCGCGTCCACGGCCGCGTCCACGTCCTCTAGGCCTACCCCTACCCCTCAGCATGCTGTATTACCAGTGATTTGATTTCCCAGGCAGGAAATAAATTGGCGCAAGCCTGCAGGCCAAATATAATTTTTTCGCTTTTTTGCAAAGGGAAGGCCCCACTGCGGATATTCAATGAACAATACGTTTAATAACTGTGGTGTGGCCCTGAAAAAGTGTCACACAACTTTAGTGTAGCAGAGTTATTAACTCTGGCAGAGCAGGTATTTGCCAGTCAGGAAAGACAATGGCGCAAGCCTGCAGTAAACCGTAGCTGGTTGCGTTTGATTTTTGTACGTTCTCCACGCAGCACACACGTACACGGAGACCTTAGGACTGACACAGGCAGGCCAAATATAATTTTTTCGCTTTTTTGCAAAGGGAAGGCTCCACTGCGGATATTCAATGAACAATAACTGTGTGGTGGCCCTGCCTACACAATTCTGTCCCTGTAGTATCAATGGAGGGTGCAATGCTCTGCACAGACGATTTTTTGAAAAAAAAAAATGCAGCACAGCTAACAGCAGCCAGCACAGTACTGCACACGGTTAAATTTGGCCCTAGAAAGGACCGTTGAGGTTCTTGAAGGCTACACTCACTCCTAACACTCTCCCTGCCTAAGCACCACTTCTGTCCCTAATACCGGGTGCAATGCTCTGCACTGCCGATTTTGAGAAGAAAAAAAAAAATTTCCACTGCTAACAGCAGCCTGCACACACGTAGATGTGGCCCTAAGAAGGACCGTTGGGGTTCTTGAAGCCTACACTCACTACAAATACTCTCCCTACAGCAACTCCAATAGAACTGGACTTTCCCTCACTAACTCACAGGACATCTGAGCCGAGCCGCGGGAGGGGCCGACTTTTATACTCGGGTGACATCTGATCGCCCCAGCCACTCACAGCAGGGGGGTGGTATAGGGCTTGAACGTCACAGGGGGAAGTTGTAATGCCTTCCCTGTCTTTCAATTGGCCAGAAAAGCGCGCTAACGTCTCAGAGAGGAAACTGAAAGTAACCGGAACACCGCGTGGTACTCGTTACGAATAACGAACATCCCGAACACCCTAATATTCGCACGAATATCAAGCTCGGACGAGTACGTTCGCTCATCTCCAAACTACATAAGTGATGCAGTGTACTATCCTAGTGATCAAACAATTGCATCTTCAAGGACCCTTAAGGGATAAAAATGATGCGAACAAAATTCAATACAGTTTAATTGAAAGAAAAATATCCCCAAAAAATGCATTTTCCCCACAAAAACCCATTTTAAATACATAAAATACAAAAAAAGAAAATCAGCACATAATAGATATTACTGCTTTCATTGCAACCCACACAAAGAAAACATCTTGAAACTTATCTCGCACGGTGAACGCTGTGAAAATAATTTAAAATGGTAATGCCAGAATTTCTGTTTTTCTTTTGTTAAAACATAATAAAGTGCAATCCAAAAGTCACATGCACCGCAAAATGGCACTGTTAAAAACTACAACTCTTCCCGCAAAAACAAGCCCCCACACAGCTCCATTTGCAGAAAAACAAAAATGTTCTGAGTCTTAGCAAAAGTAGTAAAAAATGTAAAAATACTCTATAAACTCATATCATACAATAACAAAGAGGAAAGAAGGCTTACCTCCCAGCTGTCCTAGATGAGGTGGGACCGTCCTGGAATGCAGGTGCTATCCTGCTAACCCACTGACTAGGATGTGATTCGAATGAGAATATTGGAGTCACCACATACTCCTGCACTGTCTGTATAGATAGTGGGGCAGGGTGTGTGTACTTTATGCATCTGCAATGATTGGTAGTCAGAAATTACCATAAGCCAAGGTCCCATAATCGTTTTTATTCTTGCTGTGTTCTTTTTTTTTTTCGTCCACCAACATAAAATGCAACAAATTAATCAAAGTGTCACATGATGTCAAAGGAGAAAGAAGGCATACCTCTCAATTGTCCTGGATGAAGTGGGACAGTCCTAGATTTCAGGTGCTGTCCTGCTATCGCACTGTGCTAGGATGTGACTGTAATAGGAATTTACTGTAAAAAAAACTTTTCGCCAGGCTATATTTGAGGCTGACACATACACGGGGTGGACAAAAATATGGAAACATCATACAAAATGCATGGGATATAACCATTATCACTGCGCTGCCCTTTTGACCCCTGCTTGGCTGAGAGCTTTCCTGCCAAATTTGTGTTTACTTCACCTCTTGCCCTGCTTTGGGTGGTTTTGGGAGCCAGATGGTAATAGCAGCGGAGTGGCTCAAACCCCTGACCAATGGAAGCTTGTTGCTCAGGCAAATGCTCTCTTCCATTCGGCAGCATCTGTGTAATATTACCTCCACTTAAGTTACATAGGTGTAAAGTCTTACGGCGCTGGATTGGAGCCCAGGTGTAGTAGCCAAGCCGGTCACTGGAGAGTAGTCAAGGAAGCTGAGAGTTGTTATCGGGAAGTCACGGAATGCAGTACAATGGGGTGAGATGGAAGCGTAGTCAAATGGAAGCCAGAGGTCAGCAGCAGGAGGTATCGGTATAACTGCAAATGAGAAGGGGGAAGAGGAGTTTGATCAAGGTGGCGGAGCACAATAATCACGCACTGCAGGAGTGTCAAGGCTAGGCTTATATAGGAAGTGTGATCAGGAACAGGGGCGTGGTCAGGACCAGGAGGCAGGAACTAGCAGTCGTGGGTTCGAGCCCTGATATATATAGTCTATATACAGAAAAATGCGCTATGTTAAGGGTCTAGAAACACAAAGCATATATGCTGTACATTTTTGCAGCATTTAGGACTTATGCACACTGGCAATCACCATGTCTGTGTGCTATGGTGCATATAGACTGCACACTGACCCATCACAGTTAACGGAGCTATGCAGTGATGCAGGTTTTTTTTACACGTATCACTGGTCCATGTGAAAAAAAATGGCAACATGTCCTATTCTGGTCTGATTTCTCAGACATTAGTCACCCATTCAAGTCAATCAGTACACAGAAAAGCCAAAGCGCAAACAGATAACACCCGTGTGTGCTCCATTTTTCACGGATCATTGCTAAGCAATGCTAGAAAAGAAATTGGGCCTCCTGTTATTTTGTGCATGAAAAAAATGGATGACGTGTAGAGATAAAAGCAAAGACGTGCAATGCATACAGATGCAACGTGCATAAAAGCAGCAAACCGGTATGTAGAATCTGTGTTCGCTGCGTTTCTTTACGCTCTCATAGACTTTCAGGGGCGATTTTGCTCTGTGAATACGGACCAACATAGGACATGCTGGGATTTCTTTTACACGCAACATCAGTTCATATAAAAAAAACCTCACGTCTGAATACACCAAATTACTTTTATGGGTCTGTGTGCTGTCCGTATTCAGTCAGTAAAAAATACAGACAGCACACGGACAGACAATATGGGCCCTAAGGGTGGTGGAGGTCTGTGACATATGCCATAAAGTGGCATCCACCACCCATAGGTTATTACAGCATTCGTATAGCGTATGTATTGAGACACTCATGAAAAGCTCATGACAAATAGGGCTGCCATCTCAACCAAATATGGGCACAATGGGAACAACACATTGCACAAGGTAGCCAGGTAGCTGGGAGGACAAAAGAAGCCTAGAGCGGCTGCCCACACTGTGTCCATAACTGCTATAGAAGTCCATGATGTCACGTCCATGCGGCACAAGAGTCCCACAATCAGCACGGGAGCAGGGTGATATTCACACTGAATGCAAGTATAACACACCATGCAGTGCATGACAGTGAGCACCACTACAGGAAGATGGAAAGAACCTGTCCCTACCAAACAGGAAAGTGAGGAGTCCCTGCCTGCAAGCCGAGTTATTATCCTGATAAGGACAGCCCTGCTGTCTTCTTCTGGCCCCTGACTATCCCTATAGGAACCCCTAGAGAGATGGACTGCCACAGCAATGCAAACAATAAAGGTAACCAAAAACAATAGAAAGGATGAAGCAGCACTTAACTAAAATGGGAGCTTATCACCCAGGCTAGGGGATCTCACCAACTCTAACCTCTCTTCTAGTGAACTGAGAGGTAGCAAAGCAATTTCTGCACAACATGCATTAACCCTTGTCCTGCATAGCAATAGGGCAACAGGTCTGACCCTGCATCGAGGCCACCATGCCACGACGATGTCGCGACCGACAAGCCACGACACATGAGAAATACACAAAGTGTATCACAAACTGTGCTGTTTCTGCAGCTCCCAAGTTATGGTAAAAATGTAGCTTCTTGCACCATGGTGTTTGTATAATTCCAATTTCTTCTATTGAAGTTATGGAAATAGCCTAGCAAAGCCCGCTCGACTTTTTCTGTAAGCCTTACCACCCCAAGTGCCACATACAGCCGGACCAGGAGCAGTAAGGGCTACAACTTGAGATAGGTGATACCTGCACCTGTCAGACTTTTATGGCATATCCCTTTAAATGGATTCCACTAAAGCCCATAGATGATGGGTGCCACTGTTGGACATCCATTACAGCCTCCATTTAATGTATACACCAAGAACTGCATATAGCATATAGTAACATAGTATTTAAGACTGAAAAAAGATGTTTACATTCAGTTCAAACTATTTACCATATATACGAAACTGCAAAAAAATGAAAGGTAAATTAAGCTTAATTAACACAGCTCCTTCCCCAAAGGAAGTGACAAGGGAGCTTCATACAGAGCCTTGTTTGTGTATATATTGTTCCCTTACATAGGTCTTACTCTATACAATAGAGTGGTCATTAAATTCCTCAGCTTTTAATATGACTGAGATGACTCTGCTGATCTTCTCTCAGCCTATACAGCAAAGCTAGCAGGAGATAGTCTATTGGGTGTACTCCAATGAGTAAATTTAAATCTTTATTTTATTGAAATGTTTATAATGAACACTAGAGATGAGCGAACGTGTTCGTCCGAACTTGATATCCGTGCGGATATTAGGGTGTTCGGGATGTTCGTTATTCGTAACGAACACCATGCGGTGTTCGGGTTACTTTCACTTCCTTCCCTGAGACGTTAGCGCGCTTTTCTGGCCAATTGAAAGACAGGGAAGGCATTACAACTTCCCCCTGCGTCGTTCAAGCCCTATACCACCCCCCTGCAGTGAGTGGCTGGGGAGATCAGGTGTCCGCCTAATATAAAAGTCGGCCCCTCCCGCGGCTGCCTCAGATGCGGTGTGAGTTAGATGAGGGACAGTGCTGTTTGTACCGGAGCTGCTGTAGGGAAAGAATTGGTAGTTAGTGTAGGCTTCAAGACCCCCAAAGGTCCTTATTAGGGCCACTGATAGCTGTGTGTTGGCTGCTGTTAGCAGTGGCAATTTTTTTTTTCTCAAAATCGGCTCTGCAGAGCGTTGCACCCGGCATTAGGGACAGAAGTGTTGCATAGGCAGGGAGAGTGTTAGGAGTGAGTGTAGCCTTCAAGAACCTCAACGGTCCTTTCTAGGGCCATATTTATCCGTGTGCAGTACTGTCCAGGCTGCTGTTAGCTGTGCTGCATATTTTTTTTCTTCTCAAAATCGCCTCTGCAGAGCATTGCACCCTCCATTGATACTGCAGGGAAAGAATTGTGTAGGCAGGGCCACAACACAGTTATTATTCATTGAATATACGCAGTGCGGCCTTTTGCTTGTAAAACAAGTGAAAAAAAATCTATTTGTCCTGCCTCTGTCCGTCCTAAGGGCTGTGGACACGTGTCGGCTGCGTGTGCAACGTTTAAAAATCAGACGCACCCAGCTACGTTTTACTGCTGGCTTCGCCATTTGTTTTCCTTAATTGGGAAAAAAATACCAGCTCTGCCAGAGTTATAATAACTCTGCTACCCTCACGTTCTGTGACACATTAGCAGGGACACAGCACAGTTATTAAACTTAGATTATTCATTCACTAGAGGCAGTGGGGCCTTTCGTTTTCAAAAAAGGGAAAAAATTATATTTGGCTGCAGTCTTGCGCCAATTTATTTCCTGCCTGTGAAATCAAATCACTGGTAATACAGCATGCTGAGGGGTAGGGGTAGGCCTAGAGGACGTGGAGGGCCAAGTCAGGGTGTGGGCACAGGCCGAGCTCCTGATCCCGGTGTGTCGCAGCTGACTGCTGCACGATTAGGAGAGAGGCACGTCCCCACATTCATCGCCCAACTAATGGGTCCACGCGGGAGACGGTTATTAGAAAATGAGCAGTGTGAGCAGGTCCTGTCCTGGATGGCAGAAAGTGCTTCGAGCAACCTATCGTCAACCCGCAGTTCTGCGCCGTCCACTGCTGCAAATCCGAATCCTCTGTCTGCTGCTCCTCCTTCCTCCCAGCCTCCTCACTCCACTACAATGACACCTGCTCAGGAGCGGGAACACTCCCAGGAACTGTTCTCGGGCCCCTGCTTAGATTGGGCAGCAGCGGTTCCTCTCCCACCAGAGGAGTTTATCGTCACTGATGCCCAACCATTCGAAAGTTCCCGGGGTCCGGGGGAAGAGGCTGGGGACTTCCGCCAACTGTCTCAACAACTTTCTGTGGGTGAGGAGGACGATGACGATCAGACACAGTTGTCTTGCAGTGAGGTAGTAGTAAGGGCAGTAAGTCCGAGGGAGCAGCGCACAGAGGATTCGGAGGAAGAGCAGCAGGACGATGAGGTGACTGACCCCACCTGGTGTGCAACGCTTACTCAGGAGGACAGGTCTTCAGAGGGGGAGTCAAGGGCATCAGCAGGGCAGGTTGCAAGAGGCAGTGCGGTGGCCAGGGGTAGAGGCAGGGCCAGACCGAATAATCCACCAACTGTTTCCCAAAGCGCCCCCTCGCGCCATGCCACCCTGCAGAGGCCGAGGTGCTCTAAGGTCTGGCAGTTTTTCACAGAGACGCCTGACGACCGACGAACAGTGGTGTGCAACCTTTGTCGCGCAAAGCTCAGCCGGGGAGCCAACACCAACAGCCTCACCACCACCACCATGCGCAGACATATGATGGCAAAGCACCCCACAAGGTGGGACGAAGGCCGTTCAGCGCCTCCGGTTTGCACCCCTGCCTCTCCCCCTGTGCCCCAACCTGCCACTGAGATGCAACGCCCCTCTCAGGACACAGGCACTACCGCCTCATGGCCTGCACCCACACCCTCATCTCCGCTGTCCTCGGCCCCATCCAGCAGTGTAGTTCAGCGCACCGTTCAGCCGTCGCTTGCGCAACTGTTGGAGCGCAAGCACAAGTACGCCGCCACGCACCCGCACGCTCAAACGTTAACCGTCCGCATAGCAAAATTCATCAGCCTTGAGATGCTGCCGTATAGGGTTGTGGAAACGGAGTCCTTCAAAAGTATCATGGAGGCGGCGGCCCCGCGCTACTCAGTTCCCAGTCGCCACTACTTTTCCCGATGTGCCGTCCCAGCCCTGCACGACCACGTCTCCCGCAACATTGTACGCGCCCTCACCAACGCGGTTACTGCCACGGTCCACTTAACAACGGACACGTGGACAAGCACAGGCGGGCAGGGCCACTGCATATCCCTGACGGCACATTGGGTGAATTTAGTGGAGGCTGGGACAGAGTCAGAGCCTGGGACCGCTCACGTCCTACCCACCCCCAGAATTGCGGGCCCCAGCTCGGTGGTGGTATCTGCGGAGGTGTATGCTTCCTCCACTAAAGCACCCTCCTCCTCCTCCTCCTCCTCTGTCTCGCAATCAAGATGTGTCAGCAGCAGCACGTCGCCAGCAGTCGGTGTCACGCGGCGTGGCAGCACAGTGGTGGGCAAGCGTCAGCAGGCCGTGCTGAAACTACTCAGCTTAGGCGATAAGAGGCACATGGCCCACGAACTGCTGCAGGGTCTGACACAGCAGACCGACCGCTGGCTTGCGCCGCTGAGCCTCCAACCGGGCAACGGCCGTAACCTGGTGGCTGCTCTGCAGCTCGGCAGCCTCACGCACGTGCCATGCCTGGCCCACGTCTTTAATTTGGTGGTTCAGCGCTTTCTGAAAAGCTACCCACGCTTGTCAGACCTGCTCGTAAAGGCGCGCCGGCTCTGCGCACATTTCCGCAAGTCCCACACGGACGCTGCCACCCTGCGCACCCTGCAACATCACTTTAAGCTGCCAGTGCACCGACTGCTGTGCGACGTGCCCACACGGTGGAACTCTACGCTCCACATGTTGGCCAGGCTCTATGAACAACGTAGAGCTATAGTCGAATACCAACTCCAACATGGGCGGCGCAGTGGGAGTCAGCCTCCTCAATTCCTTTCAGAAGAGTGGGCCTGGTTGGCAGACATCTGCCATGTCCTTGGTAATTTTGAGAAGTCTACCCAGGTGGTGAGCGGCGATGCTACAATCATTAGCGTCACCATTCCTCTGCTATGCATCTTGAGAAATTCCCTGCAAACCATAAAGGCAGCTGCTTTGCGCTCGGAAACGGGGGCGGGGGAAGACAGTATGCCGCTGGATAGTCAGGGCACCCTCCTGTCTATTTCTCAGCGCGTACAGGAGGAGGAGGAGGAGCATGAGGAGGAGGGGGAAGAGACAGCTTGGCCCGCTGCTGACGGTACACCGGCTGATTGCCTGTCATCCTTTCAGCGTGTATGGCCTGAGGAGGAGAAGGAGGAGGAGGAGGATCCTGGCAGTGATCTTCGTAGTGAAGACAGCCATGTGTTGCGTACAGGTACCCTGGCACACATGGCTGACTTCATGTTAGGATGCCTTTCTCGTGACCCTCGCGTTGCACGCATTCTGGCCACTACGGATTACTGGGTGTACACACTGCTCGATCCACGGTATAAGGAGAACCTGCCCACTCTGATTCCCGAAGAGGAAAGGGGTTCGAGAGTGATGCTATACCACAGGACCCTTGCGGACAAGCTGATGGTAAAATTCCCAGCCGACAGCGCTAGTGGCAGAAGGCGCAGTACCGAGGGCAAGGTAGCAGGGGAGGTGCGGAGATCGAGCAGCATGTACAGCACAGGCAGTGCAACAGTCTTTAAGGGCCTGGCCAGCTTTATGGCTCCCCAGCAAGACTGTGTCACCGCTCCCCAGTCAAGGCTGAGTCGGCGGGAGCAGTGTAAAAGGATGGTGAGGGAGTACGTAGCCGATCGCACGACCATCCTCGGTGACGCCTCTGCCCCCTACAACTACTGGGTGTCGAAGCTGGACACGTGGCCTGAACTCGCGCTGTATGCCCTGGAGGTGCTTGCTTGTCCTGCGGCTAGCGTCTTGTCGGAGAGGGTGTTTAGTGCGGCTGGGGGAATCATCACAGATAAGCGTAGACGCTTGTCAACCGACAGTGCCGACAGGCTAACACTCATCAAGATGAACAAAGGCTGGATTTCCCCAGACTTCTGTTCTCCACCAGCGGACAGCAGCGATACGTAAGCAATACGTAGGCTGCACCCGCGGATGGAAGCTACGTTCTCTCTCACCATCCAAAACGGGGACATTTCTGCTTCATCAATCTGTGTCTAATATTCCTCCTCCTCCTCCTGCTCCTCCTCCTGAAACCTCACGTAATCACGCTGAACGGGCAATTTTTCTTAGGGCCACAAGGCTCACTCAAATAATTTTTCTGAACAATTTTTATAAGTTTCAATGCGCTTAAAAGCGTTGGAACTTTAACTTGAACCAATTTTTCGTTACACTGGGCTGCCTCCAGGCCTAGTTACCACTTAAGCCACATTAACCTGCCATCTTGGTTGGGCATGGCCAATTTTTACTGAGGTACATTAGTACTGTTGGTACACCAATTTTTTGGGGCCCTCACCTACAGTGTAATCATAGCAATTTGTATGTTCTTCGCCTGCACTCATGGTACAGAAAGGTGTGTGGGGTTGGCCTACACTTTAGCTACATAAATGTAACTTGGGCCTTGGCTATACTAAGGCTACTGAAATGGAACTAAGACTGCGCTCCCGCTATACTGCTGCTTCAGAATTGTCACTGGGGCCTGTCTTGAGTGCTACTATTGCTGACATGGAACGAAGACTGCGCTCTTGCTATACTGCTGCTTCGGAATTGTTACTGGGGCCTGTCTTGAGTGCTACTATTGCTGACATGGAACGAAGACTGCGCTCCCGCTATACTGCTGCTTCGGAATTGTTACTGGGGCCTGTCTTGAGTGCTACTATTGCTGACATGGAACGAAGACTGCGCTCCTCCTATACTGCTGCTACTGATATGTTAGTGGGGCCTGTCCTAATGCTACAGCTGAAATGTTACGAATTCTGGGCTCTGCCTATATCGCTGCTAATGGTATGTCTCTGGGGTGTGGAAACAGAGGCTTCCCAAAGACATGATGGCGGCGAGGCCATTTCCCACCAACGCGGTTACTGTTAAGGTGCATATAACCACGGACACGTGGAGAGGACACGTAGTGCCTCAAAAACATCCCCCTCCTCCTCCAACAGGGAAAACATTCTTGGCAAATGCCTTTGCATTGGTTCGTCTGGTGGCAGTCCAAGAATTTCACCTTTACCGACACAACAAGAGAGCCCCCACACCATCCCCCCGCCACGGCCCACTTAATCCTGGCCGCATTCCGAAAACCAACAAAATACAACCGCGCTACTAGGTCCGCAGTCACCACCACATTACCACCAACGCGGTTACTGTTAAGGTACATATTACCAGTCTGACTGGGGCATGCAGACACCTTGACAGAATGAATAGTGTGTGGCACATAGGTTCCCCATTGCTATGCCCACGTGTGCAGCTCCTGATGGCGGTGGCACAGGATTCTATTTCTCATTGCTTCTGTACAGCATTGTGGGCTATCGCTCCGCCACTTTTAAAGAGGGTCGCTGCCTAGCCGTGCCAACCCTCTGCAGTGTGTGCCTGCGGTTCCTCCTCATGGCAGACGCACTTCTAAATAGGCATGAGGGTGGTGTGGCATGAGGGCAGCTGAAGGCTGCGCAGGGACACTTTGGTGTGCGCTGTGGGGGGGGGGGGGGGGGGGGGCGGTTGGGCAGCATGTAACCCAGGAGAAGTGGCAGCGGAGTGTCATGCAGGCAGTGATTGTGCTTTGTTGGAGGTAGTGTGGTGCTTAGCAAAGGTATGCCATGCTAATGAGCGCTTTTCAGAAGTAAAAGTTGTTGGGAGGGGGGGGGGCCCACTCTTGCCGGTATTGTGGCTTAATAGTGGGACCTGTGAACTTGAGATGCAGCCCAACATGTAGCCCCTCGCCTGCCCTATCCGTTGCTGTGTCGTTCCCATCACTTTCTTGAATTGCCCAGATTTTCACACATGAAAACCTTAGCGAGTATCGCCGAAATACAAAAATGCTCTGGTCGCCCATTGACTTCAATGGGGTTCGTTATTCGAAACGAACCCTCGAACATCGCGGGAAGTTCGTTTCGAATAACGAACACCCGAACATTTTGGTGTTCGCTCATCTCTAATGAACACCTGATGTTATTTTCTTATCAAACATTCCCTTTGAAAGAACAATATAGTGAAATATGTCATACTTGTAACATTTTTAAAAGTTATAAAACATTTAAGTTCTTATGTTTCACCTACCGTATATACCGGCGTATAAGACGACTTTTGAACCCCGAAAAATCGGGTCTGAAGTCGGGGGTCGTCTTATGCGCCGGTAATACGAAAAAAAAAAAAAGTGTAAAAAAAAAAAATTTCATTACTCACCTCCCCCGGCGTTCTGTCGCGCTCCGGCAGGATGTCGCTCGCTCCTCGTCCCCGGCGCAGCATTGCTTTCTGAATGCGGGGCTTGAAATCCCCGCTTCCAGAAAGCTAGTACACACGCCGGCAGCCATGACATCATTGAATGGCTGTGATTGGCTGAAGGCGCACGTGTTAGCAATCACACCCATTCAATGATGTCATTGAATAGTGTGATTGGCTGAAGCCACGTGTGTTTTAGCCAATCACAGCCATTCAATGATGTCATGGCTGCCGGCGTGTGTATTAGCTTTCTGGAAGCGGGGATTTCAAGCCCCGCATTCAGAAAGCAATGCTGCGCCGGGGACGAGGAGCGAGCGACATCCTGCCGGAGCGCGACAGAACGCCGGGGGAGGTGAGTAATGAATTTTTTTTTTTTCTCCACTGTATACCGGCGTATAAGGTGACAGTTGGGGGGTCGTCTTATACGCCCCGTCGTCTTATACGCCGGTATATACGGTATTTGTCAGCACTTCAGACTCAAAACTGGCCCCCAAAAAATCAAATTTTACATCCTACAACAAAATAGAATATTATCAGCAACACTGAATATTATCACTTCGCTCTCACTAGTGGGTGGCCAGGTAATGAAGGAATGACAAGTCTATTACTGCCTTGGCTAAAATAAGCATATTTGACACTGAGAATAGACAGGTGAGAGGCATTTTTTTTCTGGGAAGGGCTGTATGTTTGTGGCACCAAGATATCCCAGACCCCATCAAATAGTCTAGAGCATTAGTATGTGAGAAGACGATATGTCACTGCAAGATCAGATAGATTTACCAAGCAGGTGTAAGGTCTGCTCTAAAGGGTTAAACAAATGGCGCGGTGACGGACAGTAAGATACATCAAAAATTGCACCAAAATTTGCGCCACAAAACTGAGCATGCCTGAAACACTGTTCTGTGATAGGCTGAGACCCCTGGTATAAACGGAAAATTCTTACTGTGCCACAGGAGGAGCGCATAGCCAGTTGTAAATAGTAGTGCTGCCGCTGAAGATCTGAGATGCTGCCAAGAGTGCCAAAGCCTGCGGAGAGAGAAGGACCATGGAAGTTGGGATTCCAGATGCGTGAATTTCCTGGAGTCAGTGGACTCTGCATTGAGAGACTGGAGCCTAGCTACTGATCAGAGAAAGAGAAAGAGCAGGACTGTCCTACAGTACACATGGATCAGGACTTAAAACTACAAGGAGGTATTCAATATTGGGTTGTAAGTGAGGCTGGCCTCAGAAAAACCCCTAAATGATGCCCCTAAACAGTGATCACAATTTCTGGACTCGGACCCCCAGGAGTGAGCTGTTATTGTTATTTTGACAAGAGGTGGGACCGCCGCCTCTGAAATATTGACACGGGATTGTATCAATTACGTCCTTGACTTGTCGTTTTGCAGAAAGGGACTTGTTAACCCCTTTATAGAGAAACTGAATATTACGTTGTGTAGCTTCTATTTCTAATCTATTCTATAGGACTAGTGATAGGCAAATCTGCGGTACAGGGGTGCAAGTTAAATTGTTTGCACTCTTACCTCTTAATTCATAAATAAATATGTTATATTTTTTTTAACTTCGTCTGCTGTATTGTATCTTGAATCTATGACACTTTACGCCCACCCGCGACACAGGAGATGTAAAGCATTGACAGCATATTTCTCCCATGGAGGGGTACCGGGCACATCTGTGCTCCGGACTGGTGCAGGATGGGGTCCAGAGGGTTAAAATCCTATGTGAAAATCTACAGAAAGAATTGACATGTTACGGATTTAAAATCTACACCGCTTGTCAATTTCCACAAGGTGTCTTTTTACAGCGAGTGGATTGGAGTTGTTAGAATCTCATCCACTTATGTGCTAATGAAATATGCTGCAGATACGCCTGCACATCTCCACAGAAAATCCAGAACGTATCCGCCACATGTGACCATGCTCTAAAGGAAGACGCCAGGCAAAACAAATACTGCACATAGGGAAAAAGTGCCAGTTTCTGAGTCAAATTATGCCAAAAAAAAACTGGCATATGTGCCATGTGCTAAATTTACTTGTATTTTGACACTTTTTATGTCTCGCTAGACAATTTTGAAAAAAGTGACTAGAAAAGTGGCGTGACAAAATGTAACAAAATGATTTGCTAATGGTGGGTAGCATGATTAGAAGGCAAAATATTGGAGTAAAGTGAGTTAATGAGGCAGTGTGGGTTAGAGAAAATTGTCTAACGTGACCAGCAAGATGCACCAAATACATCAAGCACTTTGATAAATTTGGCATCATTTCTACCCTTTTGTGTGTAGTTATATGGTGTTTGAATTGGGGACAGTGGTAATAAATCTGTCGCACTGCATTAATAGTGGACTCTGGAGACATACCTCACAACTTTGTAATAATGAAAAGAAGGATACATTTTCAGCTCTCATAGCACGCTGTGGCACACTTTTGTGCATTAAACCAAGCCCCTCGCACTAAATAGTGTCCATTTTTGCCCCTCAGTGATCCCCTCACAATAATAGTGCCCTTCATTTCCCCCCCTCACAGTAATAGTGCCCCTCAGTGAAACCCTTACAGTAATAGTGCCCCTCAGTGACCTTCTCACAGTAATAGTGCCCCTCAGTGAAACCCTTACAGTAATAGTGGCCCTCAGTGATCCCCTCACAGAAATAATGTAACTTAGTAAAACCCTCACAGTAATAGCACCCATCAGCAACCCTTCACAATAATAGTGCCCCTCGGTGATACCCTCATAGTAATAGTGCCCCTCATTGAAACTCTCATAGTAATAGTGCCCCTCAGTGAAACCCTCACAATTATAGTGCCCCTCAGTGTCCGTCTCACAGTAACAATGCTCAGCAGTGATCAGTAATAGTGCCCTCCCATGTCCCCCCTTAGTCATAATGACCCTGTATGTATTGATCAGTAATAATGCCCTTACATGCCCCTCTTAAGTTATAATGTCTCTGTATGTTCCTCTCGTTAATATTGCCCCCTGTATCCCTTATAGAAATAGTGCGCCTCAGTGTCCCTCTCACAGTAATAGTGCTTCCACATGCCCCAGATCAGTAATAATGTTCTTGAATGCCCCCCTCAGTAATAATGCCCACACTTGTCTCCCCACAGTAATAATGCACCCTTTATGCAGTAAAATTAAAAAATAGCCTATACTCACCTCTTTCATTCCCATCTCCACACTGCTTCGGTCACTGCCAGGTAGCGTGATCGAGTGATCTCTGTGACCAATCCCTCTCCTTAGTGTTGGTACAGTTGAGGACAGCAATTGGCCGAACCTTTA